>NW_027499567.1:0-112732 GCF_021521415.1 Bidens hawaiensis | reverse complement strand
CTTGGTAAAGACCGATTTACTTAACAATTACTTCCGGTTCGTTTTACTCAACATTTTCAACATTTACTTGAATGTTTTCAGGTTTTCCGAGATTGTTTCAGTTTTAACAGTTTTAGTTTCAACAACCTCGGGATTACTCGAGTAATCATTCCTAAATGGTGGAGGAATTTCCACAAACCCTAACCCAGCTTTATCCTTCTTTTGGTGATAATTATTGACTTCAATAATCTCATTCAAAAGAAAAGATGAGTCCTTAAACTTGCTTATTTTATTTTTTAGTTCTAAAATCTCATATTCAAGTTTAGTTACGCTGGTAAGTATCTTAAGGATTTCTTGAAAATGTTGCTCTATTGTAACAAGTTTGCAATTCACCTCAACTTTTAAATCGTGATTGGTTACAGACAGATTTTTGATTTTCAATGTCGATTGATCTAATAGTTTAGATTTCTGTCTATGGCATTCCTTGAGCATTCAAAGTTCACTGACGAGTTGATCATTCTTTTGCAAAGCCAACTCAAGTTTACACTTGAGTCCGCAACATTGATCACACTCAGTAATTACTTTAGGGGTGAATGTCTCATGAGATTCATTTACTGATACATTAAATGAGGAATTACTACAAACCTCTTCAATCTTCGCCATACAAGCGAAAGATTCGGTTTTCTCCACGCTTGAGTAGTCAGATTCATTTTCTGACTCAGATGTATCACCCTCATTTGATAAGTTATCCCCACTTGCATCCATGAAATGCTCAGAAGGTTCGACCATTGCTAGATTCGCTTGATTCCCTAAGAGTTTTTGTGACCAATCCATACCCTCTGTCACAATCAAAGCCTGTGAACCGTTGGCCTTAACCTGATCCCCATTAGTCTTTATTTTCTTCTCAGGTACATTTTTGCTTTTGCCTGAGTTACGATCTGAAGCTCGATGACCGGTAAATTCTTTCTTCAGCTTGTCACACTCTTTAGCGAAATGGCCAAATTCTTGACAATTGTAGCATTTCACCTTTTATTTATCGAATCCTACCCGTTTGTTAAGAGTGGGTAGATCCTTTTCGGTTCGTTGCATGAACCTCTTTACCTTACTTACGATCATGGCCATATTCCATTTCAAATCCATGAGTTCAAGATCATCTGGAACAATTTGATCATAGTCGTCGTCGGTAAGCTCACTTGTGGCTATTTTACTCCCCACAAGTTTTTCATATGAAGTCATGAACGCACACATAAAAGTAAACTGTTGTTCGGCCTCTTTCATGTTTACGTTCGGGGGTGAACTTGACGGATTTGATCCAGTGCTAGATCCCGAAGCTATAAAGCATAAATTAGGAGGCTAATAACTTCTTGGAGTCCCATCAGTAGAAGTATTAGAAAAGAAAGCTGTAATCGGGACTGAACTGCCATTGCTGTTTGCAGGTAAGGCTCCACCGTATAGAGCAGGATTCTGGCTATCCTTTAATGAAGTCTGACAGTTCATATCGTATTCACGTTCCTCAAGTTTATTAATAAACTCTTCGGCCGTGAGATTTTCATTCCTGAAATAGCCGTTCTCCTTCAATACAAGTAAGAATGAGGAATACGTTACAGGCAATGCGTTCTTCAACGTATCTATCTTGTCCACCTCACTGGTTCTAACTTAATCGTTGACATCTTAGCAATCAGGTGACATAACCTGCTAATCATCTCCTCCACAGTCTTGTTCTTGAATAATGCAAAGTTTCGAAATTGAAACTTTACCATTGTTTTCTTGCTCTCAAGAGTATTACCCAAGCTTCTTGTCTTTAATTGGGCAAATAGAATCGCACATGGCTTGATGTGACTGAACTGATGGAAGATGTTTTCAGGTAAAGACATTGTCAATGTTGAATATGCCTTAGTCTCGTTGTCCATCTCTTTCCTTTCATCATACATGCTGAACAACTTGTCAGAACATCCAGTAGTCGCACTTCCAACTTGCGGTGGTAGGTATTCAACATCCAAATGACGAACACATTCAGGATGAAGAGATCCCAAATATGACCTAAATCTCGGTTCCCATCTTGCAAAGTCAGACAATTTAAGCAGCTTTTGGGCACTTGTTATGAGAGCCAATTTCGTTGTCCATAGTAAGCATTTGTTGCATTAACGCATTCTGTGAAGCTAACGCATAGTACCAAGCTGGAGAAGCCATTTTTGTCAACTGTTGAAAGTATAAGGACTGAATTTGACAATTTGAAAAGTTGATCTACGAATGAGTCTTTTACTGTGGACATGAATAGACACATGAATGAGACACATGAATGATACTTTAACTGACATGAATGAGTGCTTTACTGTTTAAATGAAAGACACACGAATGAGACACTGTTACTGTTAACACGAATGACTCAGTAATGACACGAATGACAGAATAACGAATGATGAATGAAATGACACAAATGAGCTTTGAGGAATGAAAATGACGAATGACTGAATAGCACTATTATAAGGAATGTGATCTGTTAACGAATGAGTGAGTTGACGAATAGGTTCTAGATAATGAATAGATTTGACGAATGGTTTTCTTATAACGAACGAGCCTGAGTTTTCATGAATGGCCAGTTATAACCGCCTAACAGCTGGCACGAATCTGTTACAACTGCATAACGAATAACACCTCACGAAAGAGTATTCAAACACACGAATGAGTATTCATCCTCACGAATATTTAACCGTAAGTCCAGAAATCGAAACCAGTCCAAAACTTATCAATTCACTACAATCCTAACACTAATTTACTCGGAAATTCAATTCAGAACACTTCCGAACTCAATCCAAACCTCAATCCGTACCAAATCCAAACCGATTCCTCAATTCAAACTCTAACCATTTCCCGCCAAATCTCAATTCCAATCCAAACCACAAAACCAATACAATTAGACAATAAATCTGTCAATAATAGCCTATCGACATCAAACCAAATTCATTAATTCGTTCAATTAAGTTTGAATCGATGTTCAATGATTCAAATACAGTTACAGTGTTCGTCGTTCAATTATCAATTCAACTAATCACTAAATCGATACAATTAGCAATCGAATCACATGAAGATCTCCGCTCTGATACCAATTGAGAATACTCAATGAGCCTTAACGGATCTATTCTATGATTATAACATATGATTCGAATGTATACAGTTAAACGATTACGATTAAGATGAAGGTTATACAATTAGTGTGTGTAGTGTGTGTGTCTAGAGAGAATTCGGCAGAGTAACAGTGCAAGTTCACAAATCAGGAATTCTTGTTACATTATGAATAATGTACAGGGTATATATAGGAGATGAGCTCATTCGTTACATTAAGTGATACGAATGACTGGGTAACGAATGTGATTTACATTAACATGAATGGACTCATTCGTTATGGGATAATGAATGATCCTTACATTCAGGCGAATGGGCTAATATGTTAATTACCAAATGCCCTTGATACATTAAACTAATATAATAATCATTATAAAGACCGAGACGTCTAGTCATGTATCAATAAAAATATATATACTTCTAGTTTAAGTTGTACAACCCTTCACGGCATATGGTTTCATGGCCTTAAATTCCCCACGTAATGAAAGAATGCTTCAGGTTTTGAAAATTTGGGTATTTATGCCATTTATCATTTGGGTATAACGTGCCCTAAGTGGACATGACAGTTATTTAATTCAAAAAGCTTAAAGATAAACCAGTAGTTACTACTACCAAATAGCAAATGCTACAAAGCTAATGCAATTCACTAATTCGGTATAGTAAAGTCCTAAATATCACAAGGTACTTCACGGTATACTTAAACAATGAGTTAATTACTCTCGCAGTTAGCCATATGTTGTCCTTTTTCTCGCGTTCAAACTAATTAATAAGAACCTACCTGAGACACAGCATGTGTAAAATGATAGATGAAAACTGGATATTCACCTGTTACAATGAACTTTGGGGTATTGCTTGATAGCGGGGGTATGTCATGTAGTGGAGACCGCTTGCTAGTTAGTTACTTAATTGTACCTAAACAATATCTAATGGCCAATCTAGTATACATATATGCTTAGGATAAGGTGGGCAGCAATGTCCTTGATCGTGTAAGACCTCGAAACCCGGAATCCTACAGTTGGTCATCATACCCAAAATTCTCAAAAATTTAAAACCAAAATAAGTTCATTTTATTAAAACCAGTTTAGAGTAATAGGCAGCAGAAAATAATAAGTATCAAAACCCCAAAACCGGGGACATGTGCCCGAAAATCCAAAATAGAAAAAGGTTCATCATCTCGTCCTCGAACTCCCAAGTAGCCTCAGAACCTTTACGGTGCCTCCACTGCACCTTCACCTGTCTATCCACCTTATTCCTCAAACGCTTTTCCTGACGGTCAAGAATGGCGATAGGCTCCTCAACATAATTCAACTTACTATAGAGCTCAACGTCACCAAGAGGCACATGGGCCTCCTCTTTTTCCAGACATTTCCTTAGGTGCGACACATGCAATGTAGGATGAATCCCATCAAGCTCATCAGGCAAATCCAATCAGTAAGCTACCTCCCCAACATGGGACAAGATACGGAACGGACCTATGAATCTCGGACTAAGCTTCCCGCGCTTACGAAAACGGATGAAACCCTTCCAAGGAGAACCTTTTAACATAGCCCGATCACCGGCCTCGAACACAATAGGCCTTCTCCTTTTATCCGCATAAGACTTTTTCCGGTTCTGAGCGGCCTTCATAAAAGCCTTAATCTTATGAAGTTTTTCAGTCGTAGCCTCAACCACCTCCAAACTACCCAATTGTTTCTGACCAAAGGAGCCCTAACAAACGGGAGTCCTACACCTACGCCCGTATAACATCTCAAACGGCGGCATCCCAATAGTGGCGTGATAACTAAAATTGTAAGAAAATTCGACCAACAAAAAATGATGATCCCAACTACCACCAAAGTTGATAACACAGGCCCGCAACATATCCTCGAGAGTTTGTATGGTCCTCTTGGATTGACCATCCATCTGCGGGTGATAAGTAGTACTAATGAGGAGTATGGTACCCATATCCTTATGAAACTTTTCCCAAAACCGGGAGGTAAAATGCGTGTCCCTATCCAAAACAATAGACACAGGCACCCCGTGCCTAGAAACGATCTTACGAATAAACAGATCGGCCAGCTGCTCAGAATTATAAGTCTCTCGAATCGGAAAGAAATGAGAACTCTTAGTTAATCTATCCACGATTACCCAAATAATGTCATAATTACTCCTACGAGTGCGAGACAGTTTAGTTACAAAATCCATCGTAAGATGCTCCCATTTCCACTCGGGTATTTCCAAGGGTTGAAGTTTCCCGAAATGCTTTTGATGCTCAGCCTTAACCTGTAAACAAGTCAAACATTTACTCACATATTGAGCCTCCTTATACTTCATCGCATGCCACCGGTAATTCTTCTTGAGGTCTTGGTACATCTTAGTCACGCCCGGATGAATGGAATAGCGCGACTTGTGAGCTTCATCTAGAATCTTACTCCTGAATCCCCCATACCTGGTTACCCATAAACGACCATCCTACTTCACCCCGTTACCGATGTCTTCCAACAACTTTTCTTTACCCCATATACGCTCTGACATAATCCATTCCACCTACAAGGCTTCATTCTAAATGTTGGCTTCTATTTCAAAATATCGGGTTTGAGAATAACTTGATAAGATTTCACACGAATGGGTTTCGGCCTCTCCTTACGGCTCAACGCGTTGGCCACCAAATTACCCTTACTGGGATGGTACATAATCTCAAGATCAAAATCCTTAAATAATTCCAACCACCGACACTGCCGCATATTCAGTTCCTTTTGCTCTAAGAAATACTTTAAGCTCTTATGATCGGTGTAAATGACACAAGGGATACCATACAGATAATGTTTCCACAACTTAAGCGCAAACACGATTGCCGCCAGTTCCAGATCATGGGTAGGGTAATTCGCCTCATGAGGCTTTAAGTGTCGCGAGGCATAAGCTATGACTCGACCCCGTTGCATAAGAACACACCCCAGCCCCTGATAAGAAGCGTCATAATAGACAACCAGGTCGTCGGTGCCATCAGGCAAGGCTAAAATCGGAACATGCATAACCTGTTCTTTAATTCGAGGAAAGCTTCCTCCTGCTCAGCAACCAAAACAAACTTAACATTCTACTTAGTCAACTTGGTCAACGACAAACCTATTTTCAAAAAATCAGGAATAAATCGACGGTAATACCTCACCAAGCCCAGAAAGCTACGAATTTCAGACGGTGACTTAGGAGATTCCCAGTTATTTATGGCTTCCACTTTTGCAGGATCTACCCGGATGCCATTTGGGATAATAACATGACCCAAGAATTGAAACTCGCGTAACCAGAAAGAGCACTTAAAAATTTAGCGTATAACTTATTTCATCGCAAGGCATCCAGAATTTCCAAGAGGTGACGAGCGTGATTGATTTCACTTTTAGAATACACGAGAATGTTGTCGATGAAAACAGTAACAAAACGGTCAAGCATCGGCCTATTGTAAGACCCCGAATTCCCGGAATCCTACAGTTGGTATTCATCCAAAATACTTACAAAAATACTTACACTTAAAAACAGTTCATTCCATTAAAATAACCAATTCAGAGTATAATTCAGCTGAAAATCATAATTAATAAAACAAGTTCCCAAAACCCGGAAATTATGCCCAAAACCAAATTGAAATTTATTAAATAAAATGTTAAAAGAAAAATGTTTATTATTAATAAAGCTTCCGACTAAGCATGCCCTCCACCGTCCAAGTAGCTTCATGCACATCCAAGCGGTAATGTATCCACCTCCAACCTGAAACTCACACTAACATGCACACAAAGTCAGCTTGAGCTGGGTGAGTTCAAGTTTTATTAATTAACATCTATAATAATAATAATCATAATAGTCATCCCGAGAGTTTTAAACTAAACGGGATATAACAGTTAGGCCATCATCAACAATAAGTAATCTTCCTTATATATATGTATAAACATCTTTATAATTATATATAAAGATCCTTAAAATTATATATAAACATCCTTATAATTATATATAAACATCCTTAAAATTATATATAAACATCCTTATAATTATATACCTACATATATATCATCCAAGTAATAACATCAGGGTCGACCACACGTACAACCCAAACATGTAACATCTCATTCAAGTAATAACATCAGGGTCGAGCACACGTACAACCCAAACACGTAACATCTCATCCAATGTATGCAAACACGAAGTAGGCATACGTAAACATCCGTAGTCGATAACGACTACTAAACATCGCCAAATATTGGCCATACAATAATATATGTACAAACATACTTACATCATACAATAATATCATCTCAAGGCCTACCATATACAAGTAAGCCCATCCGAAATAATTTAAACAATTCATCAAGCGAAATCGCTTAGGTGTGCATGCTAGCCCAAAATCTTAAAAGAGTAAAAAGGGGGCATCATGAACTCACCTGACACAAGGCACGAATTCACCACAAGCTAGAGAACCCTAAGTATCGCCACAACTCAAAAGCCTGTCGGTTTACATACAAACATTACTAACGACACCAAAAGGACTCGTTTATCCTAAGAAACGTTCTAGCATGGTTCGAGTTATCTAAAGCCTCGACCTCATCAAACTCATTCATAACAGCCCCCGGGGCCTTACATTCACCGACACGACCCATAGATACTCCCGGGAATAAAGAATTCCCAAATTACCCCCGGAAGCACTAGGTGACACTAGCACGCACGTTTAAGAGTTGTTTAGGGGATTAACATCCAACTTAGCCCCGTGTGGACCCAATATGATAAATTCACAGCCAACAAGTCCACACAACGCTACAAGAGTCTAATGGGTCGGTAATTCGCAAGTACAACGCACTAACTATTCAATAAACGCGAATATGCGTTGTACCGACCCATTTGAGTAACCGACAACCAATTCAGCCCCAAAACTTATAAAAATGATTTTTCAACAGCCCGTACATCAAACCGAGTTCACCCGAGCTGAATTGGTCGTTAATCACTTCAACTCTCGCGTTAAACGCAACAATCTACAATTCTAGCCAACCGAACACTAACATTCAAACTACAACTAGTTGACTAATCAAACGAACACCAATGGACATATTTTTAAAGTATGTTATACTAGACATACCTAGGAAGATTTTGGTGCAAAAACCTTAATCAAAACAGTCCCGAAACCTCTCAATTGGACAGCCACCCGGTTAACCTAAAACAAGTCGTTTATCGATCAATACGCGTATTATAATGATCAATTAAGGTGTAAAAGAATTGTAGGGACATAGTACTAACCTTAAATTAAAGTTTCACGCCCTAAACTTGGCTGCAAAAAAAGAAAAACCGAAGCTCCTTGGCTGCTCTCTTGTCCGATCGGAAATAGGGAAGGGAGGGGGCTAGGGTTTTAAGTTTTAAGATATAAAACAACAAGTTACACTCTAGTCCCTCATATATGAACGGTGGAGCAACTTGAGAGAAAAGCTAAGTGATTAACGTACCGGGATTACGAGAAGGTTTCCGAGAAATGTCGGTTAAATCCCGAGAATTATACATACCTTACATGCTTAAACCTTTAAACCGAAAATTAACGGACGTTACACCTACACACCCGGTTCATAAGATCTATGAACGCATCCGGTGCATTGGTCAAACCAAAAGACATCACGAGAAATTCATAATGTCCATAGAGACTGCGGAAAGTGGTCTTAGGAATATCTTGCTCACGAATTTTCAACTGTTGATACCCCGACTTAAGATCGATCTTCGAGAACCAACTAGCTCCTTGGAGCTGATCAGATAAGTCATCGATCCTTGGTAGAGGGTACCTATTTTTCACGGTAAGTTTATTCAATTCGCGGTAGTCGATTCACATCTGCATGCTACCATCCTTCTTCTTGACAACCAAGACCGGGGCACCTCAATTGGAAGTCTTCCAATTGGGCCATAAGTTCTTTCATTTCGTTCGGCGCTAGGTGGTAAGGAGCTCGAGCAACGGGTTTGGCACCAGGCACAAGGTCTATCTGAAACTCGACCTCACGACCTTGTGGCACATCTGACAAATCATCTAGAAATACATCCAGGTAATCCCGAACAATGGGAGCATCACCGATAGTAGCAACCTCGGTTTTCACGTTTATAGCATACGCTAGATACGCTCCACAACATCGGTGCATATGTTTCCCCGCCATAAGCATGGATATAATGTATGGTGTCGCATCACTCCGATCATCGAAGACAATGATTTGGCTCCCATCCAGATCCCTTAGACGCACAAGTATTTGAACACAGATAATCTGAGCATCCACACTAGCAAGCCAATCCATCCCAAGCACCACATCGAAACAGCCCAGCGGCATCAAATACAGCCGCACCGGAAATCTATACCCAGATAACTCAATAAAGCAATCCTGAATAGCTCTAGACACAGAAACAGACTTCTCTACAGCAACCTCAACATCAAATTTATCATTTACTCTCTCGTGTGATTTATCAAGCGCGGAAGAAAAAGCGGTAGACACAAAACTCCTACCGGCACCCGAGTCAAATAGGACCGATGCCTATAATTCATCAAGTAAAGAGGTACCTGGAATTATAATACGCTACTACTTAGCTAAACAGTTACACATACGTTCTTGGAAGTAGGAGGAATTTTAAATGGTAGGATATATATTAGAAGAATAAGGAAAATAGTGCCTGAAACAACGTCCGCGTCGTCCTTCGCTTCTTTCATAGAGATGTTGAAAGCCCTCGCCTTGGCCATCGGCTTGTCTTCCACCTTCCCTCTCGAGGAAGTCCCCTGCTCGGAACCCCCGCCTTTAAGATCAGGACACCTAGATGGCGGGTGCCCGGACCCCCTACACAGAAAACAAGTCAATGACGGACATTCGAAGTGAGTGTGCCCGGTCTTTGCACAACGGAAACAAGGAACATGTCCAAATCTACATTCCCCCCTATGTGGCTTCCCACACTTTCTGCATCTATCCAACATCGTACGCCCCCTATGATCCGAAGTCTCAGTTCTCGCCCTCTTACCAGCAGAAGTAAAGTTATTTTCCCCGAACTGTTTACCATTGGAGTTAGAATTTGAATTCCAAGTCTTCTTAGTCTCAGATGGCATTATCTTCTCTCTCTGATCATACAACGTACCAGCCAGGGTAACCGCCGAATGGAAATAGCTCATGTCAGTGGTCACCACTCCCCTACGAATATCCACCGAAAGACCCTTCACATACTTTTTGATTCTTTTAGTTTCAAGATTAACCAGATCAGGAAATAGACGAGCCATTTGGTTGAACTTCGTAGTATACTCACGATAGGTCATATTACCCGCTTCCAGGGCTAAGAATTCCTTCTCAATCTTGTCCAATTCATGCGGAGGACAAAAATGATGGAGAATCAACTGCTTCAACTCCTCCCAAGTCATCCGCCTAATAGACCGATCCCCCATGGCCTGAGCCAAATTATCCCACCAACACAATGCCTCAGAACGAAACGAGGAAGTAGCAAAAGTAACCATATCCTCCCCCTTACACTTACTGATTCTCAACACGGCCTCCATTTTTCTCACCCATTGATGTGCTTCCGACGCATCCATAGTACCATCGAAAGTGGGAGGGTCACAGTTCTTGAAATCCCCATACGAACAACCCTGAGCAGTGATACTAATCACACGAACCTCTTCTTCATTCTCACTTGGCACGATCACATCAGCCATATCCCGAGTCTTCTTATCCTTTTCTCCCTTATCCGAACTCTTACCAACAATAATTTCTTCCATAGCCCTAACAGCCTCAGCAATGATCTCGGGAATTGCGCTATGAATAACCTGATAAACCTCATCCTTGATGGCCGCACGCATGGAAGGATTTAATGCGGGGCTATCCCCCTCCTCGTGAATCAGAGTCTCTTCCTATTCAGGAAATTGGTTCCCTCTCTCAGTCTTGACACGTGGCCTACGACCACGACCATTGGGACGACCTCTCCAAGCTGTATGAGTAATGGCCATGTCTTATCCTTACAAAGACAGAACTTTAACACGATTAAGTATAAGTAGTATTTAGAACATGGAAAGTAAGGGTAAACTGCTAATTACGTTGATCAAGTGTGATTAGTTGTTTACTTTACCTGCTCGTTCTAATCACTCCATGCCCTTAACCTATTAGCATCCCATCTAACACTTAAGAAATTATGCACATAATGAAACCCTAATGCTTGTAAGGATAATTAAACAAATAAAAATTACCTCTTGGCGTGCAGCTACTCACGGTTGACATTTCCAGTCCTTTCTATTACAGTTCGAGTCCAAGCATTCAAGAATGCTCGGATGCCTCAAACCTTGGCTCAAATACCAACTTGTAAGGCCCGAAACCTGGGAATCCTACAATTGGTCTTCAAACCCAAAATTCTTAAAAATTTAAAACAAAAATAAGTTCATTTTATCAAAACCAATTTAGAGTAATAGGCAGCAGAAAATAATAAGTATCAAAACCCCAAACCGGGGACATGTGCCTGAAAATCCAAAATAGAAAAAGGTTCGTTTTATTTAAAATCTCTGACTAGAGATGCCTTCAACCGTCCGAGTAGTCTCCAGCACGACTAAGCGATAACCTCCAATCCATAACCTGAAAGTCAAACAAACTTACACACAAAGCCAGTTTGATCTGATTGAGTTCACGTTTTGGTAAATATCATTCATAATTTATTTCAAAAGTTGTAGATATAAAACAGTAGAAGGAATAATAAGCAATTAAATAAATAATAACCAAATAATTTATCCTCGGTCGAACACGCGTACACGGGCCTCCCCACCACGAGTCAAGACTCGGGTAATATATTTGACCCGGACATGGTAAGACATAAACACGTGACACGAGCCTCCCCACCACGAGTCAAACTCGAGTAATATATTTGACTCGGTTATGGTTTATCAAAACCTAAACACGTAATACGGGCCTCCCCACCAGGAGTTAAAACTCGAGTAATATATTTGGCCCGATCATGGTTTAGCAAACAACAGCCTCCCAACCACGAATCATGAGACACGAAGTCAAGGATTTGAGTAATATATTTGACCCGTCCAAATCATGATTATGCAACACAGGCCTCCCCACCACGGGTTAAACCCGAGTAATATATTTGACCCGGTCATAAATCATCAAGTACACGTACATCAATAGGGATACTCACATATAACTTAGTCACAATGAACTAAATAATACCAACAAGTGTGGGCTATAGGTAAATATGTATAAGTCCTTTCAAAATATAACTAATACATGTAAGTCTACACGTTATTCACTTAAACAGTTTAACAAGTAAAAACATAGTAAGGTGTGTATGCTAGCCCAAAACGTAAAAAAGGTAAAAAGCGGCATCATGAACACACCTGACATGAGTATCAATGAGCTAGAGAACCCCTAAGTAATCCCTTAAACCAAAAGCATGTCGAATTGCACATAAAGGTTACTAACTAAACCGTACCGACTCGCTTATCCTACGAGGCGTTCTAACGTGATTTGATTGACCTAAAGCCTCATCCATACAAATTCAAATTACATCAGTCCCCGAGGCCTCGCATTTACCAAAACCAACCTTATTTATATCCGGGGACAAAGGATTTCCAAACTACACCAGTAAGTCGTTAATTGTGTCGAATATGCCCTTTAACGAGTTGTTTAAGTAATTGTCAACCAAATCAGCCCCGTGTGGATAACACTTAGTATAATTACAGCTAAAACTTCCATACGACACCTCACGAGTTGAATGGGTCGGCAATTCACTTGTAGAACGCACAAACTACCAATTAAACGCGAATTTGCATTGTACCGACCCGTTTGAGAAACCGAAAACCAATTCCAGCCCCATTAACATAAAAATTAACTTTTTCACAGCCCGTATATCATACCAAGGCTACACAATCTGAATTGCTTGTTATTTTCCCCAAAACAACGCGCGAAATGCAACAATCAACAATCTAGACAACCAGAATCCTAGTTTTCAATCTTTCGACAATTAACCCGTCAAACAAACTTCATTGCTCACGATATTAAAGTATGATATATATAACATATCTAGAAAGGTGATGGAGCAAAAACTTCAAATGATACAGCCCCGAAAGAACCTCAATTGGACAGCCACCGGTTTAAGCCTAAAACGAACGTTTTTTCGACCAATAAGCGAGCCATAAGGGTGAATTAAGATGAAAAAGACCATCACCGAGGTAGAACTAACCTGGAATTAGTCGGGAGATGGATGGAGAGTGGCTGGTATGGCACGAAAATCAAGATGGTGGCTGTGGGGAGTGCGCCTAACTTAACGAGAGAGATTCTTGATGTATCCTAGGTTTCCTGAGATGATTCTCAATCATGTTTTACCAAATCTTTGACAATGCATGTCGGCAAAGTTTGTTGATTATGTTCACAAATGCATTTTTGCTCAGTTTTAAATGTGTCTCGGAGGCCAAGGCATACAGAGTTGTTTGGGTTTTTAGTGAACGAGAACTATATGCCTCCTCCAAATGAGGGCTTTCTTGATCCAGTTCCTGCTCCTATTGTGGCTGTATAAGAACCTGAGGGGCCAGCTGAACCTGTAGCTTAACCACAGGAACCTATACATGAACAAGTAATTCAAGAAGCAGGAAGAAAAACTTGATCTAGCTTTTGTTGCACATGTATTGGATCTAGATGATGTATTTGGTGGTAAATGGGATGTTAAAATGGATTTTAAGGTTTTTGTGGCTCCAACTACTATTGCTGATGCTCCGATTGTAGAGTCTGCTATAAGTTTTAACTCTAGTAAGCATTCAAGTGATGATATAGATGAAACACTTAGTTACATGCTAGTTACAGAGCCTTTTAAGGATACGAGAAAGAAAACTGATGATGAGTCAGATTATGAACCATAAAAGAAGGATGATGATGATGATGATGATGATGATGAGGAGGAGGAGGAGGAGGAGGAGGAGGAGGAGGAGGAGGAGGAGGAAGAGGAGGATGAGTCAACTAATAAATTTAAGTTGATTAATAGGAAAAGGTCTTGGTTTGGGGAAGGTCCAAGTTCTATTCCTGAAGTTACAAGCACAGTTTCTACAGAGGTTAGTGTTCCACTTGTTGTCACAAAAGTTACTACATATTTAGAGGCTTTGATTCTTGATATCACTGTTTCTTTGAGTACAACGGTTTTTGTTTCTTTGCCACCACACACCTTGACACCTTTAGAGATTGTGGCAATATATGCTTAGTCAATTGTTGTTTCTACCTCTAGGGTAGTTGTTTCTGTTAGTATTCCATGTACACGGCTTCATGCTACGGTTTCTACAGATATTCCTCCCCCATATAGGCAAGATACTCCTCAGGTTCATTTTTTTTTTGACTCGTCCTTGCCTGGTAATGAATGAATTCCAGCATTGGAGCATGTTGTTGCTGAGCAAGCAAGTATTAATTGTAACACCCCAGCTTTAAGGGGATTACGCCTGGGTGTAACGTACAGATCATTCATAAGCTCGTAACGCTATTAAAGCGACAATAATTATACTTAATGCATTTCATATCATCAAAGGTACACACATTGTTCATAAATAAAAGAAAAAAAATAACACTTCATCGAAAAGTAAATAAGTTCTTTATTTCGAATATCCTAAGGTATACTAATGATCTTCATCCTTAGCACACCATTGATTCAACCTGTAACACGTTGAAAATAATATATTTTGCCAACAATTAAGTTGGTGAGTTTTCATAAGTTTTTGCGTATACATATATATATATAAAACTCGCGATTCAACAATCGTCATGCAATAAGTATTCAAGCGTAAAGTAAATGAAATCAAATAGTGTCGTCCTCCCATTCATTTAGCCGAAGCCATTAAAGTCGGGGAAATGAGAACCACCTTACGTAAACAATCGAAGTCGTAACGTTAGACGGCGCGGTTACGTCCCGTCAGACCCTTCCACTATGTGTATGCGTTTGCGTTTGCGTAACTTCCACCAATAAAACAATAAACATGTTGCAAGCAAGTTCACGTATATTCATAAACAATATGCACGAATAATATTAACATGTACGATATAAGTGAATCAGTTTGAAAAAAGCGCATAACTAACGAAAGAAAAATTTGTGACGTGCTACACCCCAAAACATTTTAAAGCATTAAAAATGGGGTTATGAAGAACTCACCTCGAAATCGAATATAAACTTACAAGAAAAGCCGACAGCACAATAACAAAACCAAAGCAAACAAAACCGAAAGTGCGTTAAAGAATCCGAAACGATTGAATTTCTCGAATTATAAATAAAAATAAATACGGAAATTTAAAGATTAATTAATGGGATTATATGGTTAATTGTTTAGTTGGGAATATGCATCATTTTATTATTTTAAGGCATGTATTATTTTAATATTATTCTAAGTCTTAACGGTAATCTTAACGATTTTGAAGTATTTTAATATTATAACTAACGCTATTGAGAGACTTATGCTATTTACAAGGCATGGATTTTATCTTGAAAATAATTATGTCATTTAATTATAACTATCGAAATATAAATCTAATGAATTATAGTTAACTGATTAAAGTTTAAAGATTTAAAAGCTAATGAATTTAAAGTTTACGAATTATAAGATAATGAATTGAAGCAAATGAGTTTAACGTTTTAAAGTTAACGAACGAATTAATATCAACCGAATTTACGAATACGAAAGTTAATGAATATAAGCTAACGAATTAACACTTAAAGAATTAACGGAATTATAACTTATCTTAATGGTATAACGAATTATAAGGTTAATAAAGTAAAGGAAATATTAATTTTAATGGTTTAACGAATGTGGACATGTGGTTTTAGTTGAAAATGATAAATTATTATTTATAAAAATTTTATTTAGGTTGAAAAATAATTATAATTGATTTATTATGATTTTTAAATAATTTATTTGACTTAATTAATAATAACTATAATGGTTTAAAAATAATATGATAAAAATGCATTGACCCAGGTTCGAACCCGGGTCTGTAGCTTAACAGACAATAGACTTGACCACTAGACCAAGCTTGTAACTTGACAATAATTTGGAAACAGATATATATAATCCTAGGTTCAAGTTCATCATCTTCCCCATAAAACCCTAGGTTTCTAACCTGCAATTCTGTTCCTTGTGTGGTTAAATTAGTTTAGGGTTTATATTTGTCAGCAAAAAAGAAGCAAAAGCATGTATTAATTACCTGTTAGGATGTCAGGATGATGGTGAACGAGGGTTGGCCAGAAATCAGACTCGTCGGATTAATTTGTGAAAAAAGATCGTATGTTTGATTGATTTGAGGACTGGTATGAGCTTGGAAGAAATATTAGATGTTATTTGTAGGCTCAATTGGAGCGTGTTGCGTTTAATTGCTTGTTAATGAGTTTGCGAAAATTCCGGCGATTACCCGGAGATTACGAGAATCAATTTGACCAATTTTTCAATGTTATATCACGTTATGGTTGATGATCATTACTCGCCGTTACGGAATAAAGTTGTTACAATATTTTAATTTTTATTAGTTGCGAGATTAGGGGGTGTTTTGGTGTTGCCGGAGTCGTTTTCTGGCCGCCGGAAAGGCTACCGGAAAAACGCGCCGGAGGGGGGGGGGCTGATGGGTTGGGTTTGTTATTTTAAACATTTTACAAAAAAGGTCTCTCAAGATTTCAAGATTGTTTAATTCAGAATATTTAATTATATTTACATCTTTAACCTTTACCTTTAATAGGTTATTAAAGATGTTTCAAAATAATTATTATAATTTACAAATTTGATTCCAAACTTTGAAATGTTTCATAATCTTGTTAGAAGTTAATATATTTGGATTATTCTCGTATTATGCCCGATAGTTTGCAAATCGATTAAGCATTTAAAACTTTAAATCACGAGGTTTCATTAGTTGATCTAAGATAATGGAAAATAAACGAACGTTGAACGTCAATAATCGGGAATGTATCATTAATGATAGCAGGATAAATAGAATACATCAAAACAACAAACCGGTCGGTTTAACGAATACAAATCCAAATATCATATGAAACGAACGTTGAGTACATCAATATATATAAACAAAACCGAAAATTTGAAATGGGTCGGGTTTTCGGGTTTGAAAAGTAACGAATATTACATTAACCTGACTCAAACACATACCATTAATCGTTTGATTGCTGAGAATCAGTAGCATGACAACCTACTTAATGACCAAAGAAAAATCAAATATGAGTTCAAGAAGCTACTTGGATCTCAGGGGGAGAGTAGTTACAACAGTGATGAGTTAAGGACCAAAACACGTCATGATGATGATCCTAATGCATCAAAAGGTGCAGGTGGTGAGCTCTCAAGTGGTTTTCAAACTCTTGGTGGGAAAGTTACATCCTAGGGGTAGTCTACTCAAGCTGCTAGTGGTTCAGGTAGTGAGACGGTTGTTGTCAAAGAAATAGAGGCTTTACATAATCTTGATGATGTTGATGTTTTATTAGATTCTGATGGTGATGCTCTGGAGGAAGGAGAAAGGAGAGAACTATAAAGCTTCTGTTGTGATTGATGATACTATTAAGGAAGGAGAAATTGTTCATTAAGGAGTTGAGCATGCGTTGCCTTCTCCAATACGTGAACAGATATGGGATAATGATGATGATGCTTATTTAGGTGAGGTGGTAAATATTGCTACGAAAGTTGCTGAGGAAGCTGAATGGGAAGAAGAACCAAGGTGGAAAGAAGGTTGTGCAAGATGGTTTATGAAAACAAGAAAACCAGCAGTTCTACCTTCATTAAAAAAATTATAGTATTCATGGGTTGACTAAATTAAAGAAGGCAATTATCTGTAGGTCATATGATAAACAAATAAAGTTTTATTTATGTTGAAAAGATATGATGGAGTTCAGTATTTCGATAAGTTTTTTAGTCTTTCAACGAACTGCTAGAATGTGAAGTCAAAGACTTAGCACGTCTGAGATTGATTAATCGGGGTAAAGACAACTTTGCTGATTGGGTTACCAATATCATTTGGAGAGAGGTGAAAGATAAGAAGTTTACTCAGTTGAAGCCTCAGATGGGAAAATATATTAAAGACAAAAGAGGTGTCTGAGCTAACGGGAGACCCTGGATGATGTTTAAGTACAAACCCGTTAAATGCGTGAAGAAGGTTCCTTTGGAGCCTTTGCCCCAAGATGTGTTGGGGAATTTGAAGTGGCAGTATGCGGAATGTGAAACTTGCGAGGCTGTGATGGAAGATAAGGATGAACATGAAATTATGTGTAACATTTTGGTTTTTTCGTAACTGTATTCGTTTGCGTTTACCTGACTCAGGAATGTAATTCAAATCTTTCGTATTAATAAAAACTTAGATTTATTAGTATTTAACTTGGTTTAACTTATTTTATATCGTTATAACTTTCAAGCTCGTCAAGCAACTCTTAGAAACCTTCAAATTGTTTATTTTGGCTTAAAATAACATTTTAAGAAGTTCAAGGGCTAAAGGTGACAAAGTAGCAAAGTCAGGATACTCACCACCCCGCGCCGCGTGTAGGACCAAGCCTCATCCTACTCATAGCTCATAGCAGATGTATGATAAGATTTGGTTCGTTCTGACTTGCTTATTCGTTTTTAATGCTAAATCATGCCTATTTTCACCCAAATTCCAAAACTTTTAAGTCCAAGTTAAGTCATATGACTGATGTAACGTGTCTAAGTTCGTTTTTTTGTTATTATAACCAAAATCTTTAAGTTATTAGGCCCGATTTCTTCATCAATTCTTTATTTCATTTCCTAATCGAGTTATTTACCTAATAAACAAGTTTTAGCCCTTAATATATAATCAAGGCATGTCGCAAACCCTAAAACTACTGTAACATCAGCCACCATCTCTCTAAACCTGGATTTCACCTTCATCATTGAATAATTCTTCAGGTTATTTAAGCCTTCGTTTGACTTTGCTTTTTAAGACCCTTTGACCTCGTTTATCTCCTCGTTCTAATCATCATTCAAGTAAGTTGTCTTCTTTGATTTTTTCTGTTTTTATTCACTAAACAAAAGCCCTCAATCAATTTCACTTATTGAAATAGCTTTGATGGTCAATTTAATCACAACCCGTTAAGAGAAGGGGGGGGGGGGGTGTAAAAGTCAACTCTTGTGATTTTTCGCTTACTATATCTTCTAGTCAAAACGAGCTTTCAGGTCAGAAGGCTTTTATATTTGTCTTGATATTTTGGGTGTACTGGTCAGAACCCAACTCCCATTTTGAAGTTGGAATTCTAAACAGTACCAGCTCGTTTAAACATTAAAAATCTCATATCTTGAGTTTTATTCATCCGTTTGACCTAATTCTATGTACTTGTTTTTAATTTTAGTTCGCTATCTCAAAGTTGCAGGTTATTTTCTTTCAGATCAGTCAGCACGTTAAATTCCTTGTTTAATCTTATTTTATTATTATCTCGCTTAATTAAAAAGGTGAGTAATCACTCCCTGTCTTTTACTATTTTTAAAATTTTTAAACCTTTTGGGGACGTTATGTGTACCTTAAAATATTCTTATCTATCTTAATACATCACTTGTAAATCATGAATATTGTGTGGTTGATCAATTGAATTCTTATATGCTACATGCTTATTTGTTTACTTATCGCATTAGGAGGGGGCCATCATAATATATTGCAGTAAGTACGATCATACGCAATCTTAGTAGCCATTTCCCGATTCGCTAGGCAATGGCCAACCGACACCATTATTTATATTTATTTCGTCATAGTAGCCAAAGCCTGATTCGCTAGGCATTGGTCAAATGACACCAATATTTGCTCATTTAATTGTTGATGCTCTTGATATTGATTTGCAGTTTTTTTTCATATATTATATTTAGCGTCACAATCTGATGATTACTTGCTCAACTTTATGTTGACAAGCATATTGTATTTTGTACACATATTGCAGGTTATATACATGGTTGAAGTGAAGTATGAAGAACTTAGTTTGGACTTTAGGTTATTAAATTAAAAGACAACAAGTTTGGTTGTTTTTGAGTATTTGTTTTGGATTTATTTGTATTTGGTTGAATTGTGTATTTGATTAAATTTAATAAAGTAATTTAGATATTGAAATAAATATTGTATGATAGTGTCTTGTGAGCTGTAAGAATCAGTTCGCGCACCGGCATTTCCGCCTTAGGTTGGGGTGTGACAAACTGGTATGATAGCCGTAGGCTATAGGTTAGGCCATTAGAAATTGCATAGTAGCATGCGTAGGACCTTATATGTGCTAATGTGTGGCCTTATGTGTTTAATTTAGTTGTTTACTACTTATTAAATATTTATTTTTTCTCATTATTTAGTCATGTACACGCACAGACAAACTCCGAGGCTATGCCTCACTCTCAAAATATTTTTCTCTCTTGAATTTTTATAAAAACCCTAGATTTATTTTATTTGATTTAATTTACGAGAAATTTCTTAAGAATTCTCATATTTGTTTTTATTTTATTCTTTCTCCTTAAAGCAGGAGAGTATGACTAGTTCGTAGTAACTAGAAGGGGGAGAAATGTGAGTCGGGCCTTGACAAAATGATTCCGAGAATCAAAGAAAATATGCTATTCCTTTCCTTAGGGATTCCCGACCATAGTATTCGAACTTACAGACCAAAGAGGAACATAAGTCCTACGATTGAAACTTTAAGTGGCCAACATAACCAATATAATAGGTACATCCCTTATTTTAAAACCAAATTCACGGTGATTTAGTGGTTAAATTTGGTGTAACGCCCGCAAATTTCGTTAATCGGCTTAATCGTTTATGAATGTTTGTTTAAAAGCCGGGGTTTTATTTATCTAACTTAGAGCCTTGTAGTATGTTGTAAAAGTCCATTTATCAATCCTTTTGGTAAAGACATCACCTCTAGTAACTTAAATGACTAGATTAGTTTGTAGCACCTGCTAATTTTCGTTTAACGGCATGCACGTGTGTAGAGTTTGTATGTTAAACGGGATTTGATCTTCCAACTTGAGGGGCCATTTAGTACTTGTTAAAAGCCCATTTAATAAGCTTTTGGAACAAGATATCTTAATTTACTAGTTGGAGGACCAAAATTGTTAAGTGCCTTAACCTATTTTGTTTTGTCCGCCTCCTTCCCCTTACATGCGATCGGATCTTAGACCCCCTCCCCCATCTCGATTTTTCTTCGTTCCAGCCATTACCAAGCCCTCTTCCGACTAATTCAAGGTTAGTATTGTTCGATTGAATGTCTTTTTCACCATTAAACCCATTATTGAATGTTAGGGTTTGAGTTTTGATTAAAACAGTTGCTGACAGATTCGTACTCGTTTATAGTTTGGTATGTAACACGATTAAAATGGATTTTTTTATCGAATTTTGTTTATATAATATTATAATTTGAGTCTAGTTTCCAGAAAGGTATAATTTGTAATTTTTGGACGAGAATTGAATAGTTTTTATGATTTTATAAAATTGTGTGTCAAAGCTGATACGGGGTGACGAATTCTGGTCTGTCTTCCCGACATCATAAATCTTTTTTGTCATGTCCAAATTGGTTGATTCCACTTCTGAAAGTTCACATTTTGAGTTAATATTACAACCCAATTGGAATCGTTAACTCAAAATGTGAACTTTCAGAAGTGGAATCAACCACTTCTATTATCGATCAATAACAAGTATTACAACCCAATTGGGTTGTAATATTAACTCAAAATGTTACAACCCAATTTGAGTTAATATTACAACTCTTACTTGTTATCGATCAATAACAAGTAAGATTGTAAAAAGGAACCGTCAACCCTATCAACTCGGGTGACATAATCTTGATGAATGAAAAGATTTAAAATGGAATTTGGTCCAATCGGGCCTGATTCGTTAATAAATGGTTTTAAGGTTTATTACACGCGCATTCGACCCGATTTGATTGTCCTTGGGCCTTGGGCCAAGTTATTAGGCCTTGGGCGTGTTGGGCCTCGGGCCAAGTGTTGGGCCTCGGGCCAAGTGTTGGGCCTCGGCCCAAGTGTTGGGCCTTCAGCCATGTTGTTGGGCCTCAGGCCCAACAACTTGGCCCTTGGGCCAGAGTGTTGGGCTTGAACGGCCCTTTAGGAAAGAGTGTTCTTACGGTCCAGTCTAGGAATCCGAGCATCCCGAATGCTTGGACTCGAACTGTAAGAAAAGAGACCAGTATGCCCACCGCGAGTAGCTGCACACCAAGAGGTAACTTTTAATTAATTAGTCATTCCTTTAGATTTAAAAGTTCCCGGTATGTGATTAACTATTTAAGTGTTAGATGGAAGGCTAACGAGGTCAGGGGCAGGGGGTGGTTAGGACGGGCGGGTAAAGTAAACGACTAATTACACTTGATCAACGTCATTAGCAGTTTACCCTTACCTTACATGTTCAAATTACCACTTGTACTTGACCGTGTTAAAATTCTGTCTTTATAGGGATAAATCATGGTTAATACTCGAGCAGCTAAGATAGGTGGTTCTGGTGTTCGTGGTCGTGGTCGTAAGCCACGTGCCGAAGACGAGAATGAGATTCCTTCTTCCAAGCAGGACACCCCGATTCATGAGGAGGGGGATAACCCCGCCTTAAATCCTGCTATGCGCGCGGCTATCGCGGATGAGGTTTACCAGGTGCTCCATAGCGCCATTCCTGAGATTGTTGCTGCGGCTGTCAGGGCCATGGAGGAGTCACTGGTTGGTAAGGGTTCGGATAGGGGATGGAAGAATAAGGAGGTGCGGGTAGAAGAGGAAGAGGAAGTATATGTGCCCAGTGGGGATGAAGATGAGGTGCGGACTATTAGTGTATCTACTCGGGGTTGCTCATATGGTGACTTTAAGAAGTGTGACCCCCCTTCTTTCGATGGTACTAAAGATGCATTGGCAGCATATCCGTGGGTGAGAGAGATGGAGGATGTTCTGAGGGTTAGTAAGTGCAAGGGGGATGATATGGTAACTTATGCTACTGCCTCATTTCGTTCTGAGGCATTATGTTGGTGGGATAACTTGGCACAAGTTATGGGTGATCGTTCGATTAGGAGGATGACATGGGATGAGTTGAAGAAATTGGTTCTCGATCAGTTTTGTCCTCCACATGAATTGGATAAGATAGAGCAGGAATTCTTGACCTTGGAGGCTGGTACTATGTCGCATCGGGAGTATACCACCAAGTTTAACAAGATGGCTCGTTTATGTCCCGACTTGGTTACTCCCGAAACCAAGAGGATTAAGAAGTACGTGAAGGGGCTTCCGGTGGATATTCGTAGGGTTGTGTTGACTATCGACATGAACTCTTTTCACTCGGTGGTTACTCTAGCAGGTACCCTGTATGATCAGAGGGAGAAGTTACCGCCACCCGAAAATAGGAAGACATGGAACTCAAATTCGTACGGTAAGCGGCCCGGGGGAAGCAAATTTAATCCGTCTGAGAAAAGGGTAAAGACTGAGACTTCTGAGTTCGAAAGGGGTGCGGAGTTCGGTAACTGCAAGAAGTGCGGGAAGCCGCACAAAGGGGAATGTAGGATTGGGTCTGGCACTTGTTTTCATTGTGATAAGGTAGGACACCCTTATTTTGAGTGTCCGACATTGACCTGTTTCCGCTGTAAGGGTTCGGGTCACTTGGCATCAAACTGTCCTTCCAGTAAGGCGGGGGGGTCTGGCCAGGGGACTTCCTCGAGGGGGAAGATGGATGAGAAGCCAAAGGCCAAGGCGAGGGCTTTCAACATCTCTAAGAAGGAAGCGAAGGAGGATGCGGATGTCGTTTCAGGTACTTTTTCCTTATTTAGCTTTCATTCCACCGTTATAATTTCTTGTTCCTTTGAAATCGTATGTGTTGACCGTGTAGCTGAGCAGTAGTATAATATCGTCCCAGGTACTTTCCTTCTTGATGAGTTACAGGCGTTAGTTTTATTTGATTCGGGCGCCAGTAGGAGTTTTGTGTCTACCGCTTTTTGTTCCTTGTTGAATAAATCACCCGAGCGCGTAATCGATGGGTTTGAGGTTGAGGTCGCCGTAGGAAAATCCGTGTTCGTGTCTAGGGATATTAAGGGTTGTTCCATAGAGTTGTCTGGTTATAGATTTCCAGTGCGATTGTATTTGATGCCGCTTGGTTGTTTCGATGTGGTGCTCGGGATGGATTGGCTCGCGAATGTTGATGCTTAGATCATTTGTGGTCAGAAACTCGTTCGTCTAAGGGCCCTGGATGGGACTCGAATTACGGTCTTCGGTGATCGGAATGTTGCGACGCCACATATTATATCCATGCTTAAGGTGGGGAAGTTGATGCAGCGGGGGTGCGGGGCGTATCTAGCGTATGCTATGAATGTGAATACCGAGGTAGCTATCGTCGGTGATGTTCCTATTGTTCGGAATTTCCCGGATGTATTTCCAGATGATTTGTCAGATGTGTCGCCGGATCGCGAGGTCTTGTTTCAGATAGACCTTGTACCGGGCGCCAAACCCGTTGCCCGAGCTCCCTACCGCCTAGTGCCGAATGAAATGAAGGAGCTTATGGCTCAGTTGGAAGATTTGCTCGATAAGGGCTTTATCGACCGAGCATCTCACCTTGGGGTGTCCCGGTCCTGTTCGTTAAGAAGAAGGATGGAAGCATGCGAATGTGCATTGACTACCGTGAGTTGAATAAGCTCACTGTTAAAAATCAGTACCCGCTCCCGAGGATCTATGACTTATTTGATCAACTCCAAGGGGTTTAATTGGTTCTCGAAGATCAACCTTAGGTCCGGGTATCATCAGCTAAAGATTCGGGAGGAAGATATTCCTAAGACTGCCTTCCACACTTGTTATAGACATTACGAATTTCTGGTGATGTCTTTCGGTTTGACCAACGCACCAGCTGCGTTCATGGATCTTATGAACCGGGTGTGTAGACCGATGCTCGATCGCTTGGTTATTGTGTTCATCGACGACATTCTTGTGTACTCTAAAAGTGAATCCGATCACGCCCGTCATCTTAGGGAAGTGTTGGAGGCTCTGCGAAAGAACAAATTGTATGCGAAATTTTCTAAGTGTTCCTACTGGTTAGACGAGGTTGAATTCTTGGGCCATGTTATTAACCCGAGTGGTATTCTGGTTGACCCTACAAAGGTGGAAGCCGTGAATGATTGGGAATCTCCTAAGTCTCCAACCGAAATCTGTAGTTCCCCTGGTTTGGCGGGGTATTACCGCCGCTTTATTCCCAATTTTTCGAAAATTGCTTCTTCTCTGACCAAGCTGACTAAGAAGAGTGTTAAGTTCGTTTGGGGTACGGAGCAGGAGGAGGCTTTTCTCGAGTTGAAGAACAGATTGACGCATGCCCCAATCTTAGCTTTACCTGATGGCACCGGTGATTTGGTGGTGTATTATGATGCCTCTTATCAGGGGCTTGGGTGTGTTTTGATGAAGCGAGGTCGAGTCATCGCTTATGCCTCACGGCAGTTGAAGCCTCATGAGGCGAATTATCTTACCGACGATTTGGAGCTGGTCGCGGTGGTGTTTGAGCTTAAGTTGTAGAGACATTATTTGTACGGTGTTCCTTGCGTGATTTATACCAACCATAAGAGTTTAAAATACTTCTTTGAACAAAAGGAACTGAATATGCGCCAACATCGATGGTTGGAGTTGATTAAGGATTATGATTTGAAAATTATGTACCACCCCGGTAAGGCTAACATGGTGGCCGACGCGTTGAGCCAGAAGGAGAGACCGAAGCCGATTCGGGTGAAATCCTACCAGCTTATTCTCAAACCTGACATTTTGAAACAAATAGCCAGCGTCCATAATGAAGCGTTACAGGTGGAATGGATTATGTCAGAACGTGTTTGGGGACAGGAGAAATTGTTGGAAGACGTCGGTGACGAGGTGAAATATAAGGATAGTCGTTTATGGGTACCAAGGTATGGAGGATTCAGAGATAAAATTTTGGATGAGGCACACAAGTCGTGCTATTCTATTCACCCGGGCGCGACCAAGATGTACAAAGACTTGAAGAAAAATTATTGGTGGCCTGTGATGAAATTTGAGGTGGCTCAGTACGTGAGTAAGTGCTTGACGTGTCTACAAGTTAAGGCCGAGCATCAGAAGCCATTTGGGAAACTTCAGCCGTTGGAAATACCTGAGTGGAAATGGGAGCATCTTACTATGGATTTCGTGACTAAATTGCCTCGTACTCCTAGGGGTAATTATGACACCATTTGGGTAATCGTGGATAGACTGACCAAGAGCGCTCATTTCTTGCTGATTCGAGAGACTTTTAATTCTGAGCAGCTGGCCGATGTGTTTATTCGTGAGATCGTCTCCAAGCATGGGGTGCCGGTATCTATTGTTTCGGATAGGGATACGTGTTTCACCTCCAGATTTTGGAAAAGGTTTCACAAGGAGATGGACACCAAACTCCTCATCAGTACTGCTTATCACCCGCAGACGGATAGTTAGTCCGAGAGGACCATTCAGACTCTCGAGGATATGTTGCGGGCTCGTGTTATCGACTTTGGTGGTAGTTGGGACCGTCACTTACCGTTGGTGGAGTTTTCGTATAATAACAGTTATCACGCCACGATTGGGATGCCACTGTTTGAGATGTTGTATGGTAGGAGGTGTAGGACTTCAGTCTGTTGGGGTTCCATTGGTCAAAAGCAGTTGGGTAGTTTAGAGGTGGTCGAGGTTACGACTGGAAAACTCGACAAGATTAAAGCATTTATGAAGGCCACGCAGGATCGTCAGAAGTCTTATGCAGATAAAAGGCGAACGCCTATTGTGTTTGAGGCTGGGGATCGGGTTATGTTAAAAGTTTCTCCCTGGAAGGGCATTATTCGTTTTCGTAAGAGGGGGAAGCTCAGTCCGAGGTTTATTGGCCCGTTCCGTATATTGGCCCGAGTCGGTGAGGTAGCATATAAGCTGGAATTGCCCGAGGAGTTCGCGGGGATTCATCCTACCTTCCATGTGTCCTACCTGAGGAAATTCTTAGCGGATGGTGAGGCCCATGTGCCTCTTGAGGAGATTGAGCTCGACAGTAAGCTGAACTACGTTGAACAACCGATTGCTATTCTTGACAGTCAGGAGCGGCGTTTGAGGAATAAGGTGGTTAGACAGGTGAAGGTGCAGTGGAAACACCGTAGGGGTTCCGAGGCCACTTGGGAGTTCGAAGACGAGATGATAAAGCATTATCCGCAGTTGTTCCTGTCGCATCGTGATTCAGGGACGAATCCCATTGTAATGGAGGTGGACTTGTAACGCCCGTTAATTCCAATTTCAAGGATTAAAGATTGTATAGTATGTATAATTCTCGAGATTTATCCGACGTTTCTCGGAAGCCTTTACGTCATCCCGGTAAGTCTAATCGCTTAACATTTCTTCCAAGTTGCATTATTATTATTTTACGGGGGGCTAGAATGAAAAAGTTTTCTGATATAACACTAAACAAAAAAAAATAAACCCTAGTGAAGCCTCCTGTCCGATCGGCCACTTCCAGCCCCTCCCCCTTTTCATTGTTGCGGCTTTTTGATCGATTCCAAGCTCCAATAAGTAGTTCAAGGTATGTACTACAATCCCCAACACTCTTTTTGTTCACCCCTGATCGTTTTGATGCTCAATTTTGCCGAAACTTTTCGTTGGACAGATTTCGGCCAAGGTGTAATTGACCCACTTCCCGTGGATAAAAATTAGAGTTTCTGGTGTAGAAAGATCCCCAGGTATGGCATTTACATCATATTAAAATTTCGTGGTCATTGGAGGTGTTTAGGTCGGTCAATCGATTTTAGTTCGAAAACTAGGGTTTATCGTGTGTAGAATTGCAAATTGTTGGGTTTGATGCGTTAATTGATCGGGTGACCGACCGAATCAGTTGTACAGCCCTAGGGGGGTTTAAGGGCTGTGGAAAAATTATTTTTTGATGCTCGGGGCTGTTGTGGTTAGTGCTTCGTCAATCGAGTCGGCGGTGCGCGAATTTTCGTTTAAACGTTAAAGTAAGAGTTGTAAAAAGGAACCGTCAACCCTATCAACTCGGGTGACATAATCTTGATGAATGAAAAGATTTAAAATGGAATTTGGTCCAATCGGGGCTGATTCGTTAATAAATGGTTTTAAGGTTTATTACACGCGCATTCGACCCAATTTGATTGTCCTTGGGCCTTGGGCCAAGTTGTTGGGCCTTGGGCCAAGTTGTTGGGCCTTGGGCCAAGTGGTTGGGCCTTGGGCCAAGTATTGAGCCTTGGGCCAAGTTGTTGGGCCTTGGGCCAAGAGTTGGGCCTTGGGCCAAGTTGTTGGGCCTCGGGCCAAGTGTTGGGCCTTGGGCCAAGTTGTTGGGCCTTGGGGTCAGATTGTTGGGCTTGAACGGCCCATTAGGCAAGAGTGTTCTTACGATCCAGTCTAGTAATGTGTTTTGTATAATTTACTGGATCTTGCTTGTGATCGTGTACTTAGGATTCCCCTAGCTCGTTGCAGGTGTTCGATTGATTTCAGGTGAGTTCATGATGCCCTTTTTACTCTTTTTACTTTTGGGCTAGCATGCACACCTAAGTGTTTTCTTACATGATGAAAGGTTTTAAACGAGTTTATATAGGCCTGCTAGTATATGGTAGACCTTGGGATGTTAAATATATATATATATATATATATATGTATATACATTATTTCTTGGCCTATATCTGGCGATGTTGTAGTCGTTTCGACTACTGATGTTGTGTATGCCTACTTTGTGTTTGCATGCACTGATGTTACATGTTTGGGTTTTACGTTTGCTCGACCCTGATGTTATACGTGGATGTTATATATATATACTGTGATATATATAGAGATGTAATTGAAAGGATGTTTACATATACATTTTGTATATGTATGTATGAGGATGTTTAGTTCGGTAATGATGATTTGATGAATGTACCCTTTTACGCTTTAAAACTTTTGGTATGACTATCATAACTATTATTTAATGATATTATTTACTTAAAACTTGAACTCACTCAGATCAAGCTGACTTTGTGTGCATGTTAGTGTGAGTTTCCGGTTAGGAAGAGGATGCCTTATCGCTTGGACGTGCACGAAGCTACTTGGACGGTGAAGGGCATACGGGAATTGAAGTTTCACTATTAAACATTTATTTTTAAACGTTTTTATTTAAAGATAACTATGTTGATTTTGGGCAAAATTCCCGGGTTTGGGAACTTATTTTATTATTTATGTTTTCCGCTGAATTATACTCTGAGATGTTGGTTTTAATGAAAAGAATTGTTTTTAAGCTTAATTATTTTACAAGCGTTCTGAATGATTACCAACTGTGGGGTTCCCGGGGTTCGGGGCCTTACACCCCCCTCCCCTTGCGCGAAAATCTTCTGTCCAGCCAGGTTTTAGCAGTGAAAACTCCAATTCCAGGTCAGTTTTATGATTCCCCATGTCTCTTACACGTTAATTGACCTTTTTATTGCGCGTATTGATCGAAAAACGTCTTGTTGTAGGCTAACCGGGTGGCTGTCCAATTAAGCTTTTCCGGGACTGTTTTGAGTAAGGTTTTTGCATCAAAATCCTCCTAGGTATGTGTAGTACATCATACTTAAAAACCATATTCGTTGAAGGTGTTTAGGTCGGTCAATCGATTTTAGTTCGAAAACTAGGGTTTATCGGGTGTAGAATTGTCAATTGTCGAGTTTGATGCGTTAATCGATTGAATGGCCAACCGAATCAGTTTGTACAGCCCTAGAGGGGTTTAAGGGCTGTGGGAAAAATATTTTTTGGAACTCGGGGCTGTTTAGGTTGGTGATTAGTTAATCGAGTCGGTTGTGCGCAAATTTTCGTTTACACATTAAAGTGAGTGTTGTAAAAAGGAACCGTCAACCCTATTAACTCGAGTGATATAATTATGATGTATGAAAGGGTTAAGATGGGAATTTGGTCCATTTGGGGCTGATTTGTTTGACAATTGGTTTTTAAGATTTAGTACGCGCGTATTCGACTCGATTTGCACACCGACAGGTGAGTTGTGCATCATGGTTAGCCCCAACCATGATCGTAGGGTGGATTTGGTTAATTGAAAGGTTTTAGGGGCTGAGGTAAAGTAATTGGGTATGGGTTGGTCTTCGGGCCAAAGTGTTGGGCTTGAACGGCCCATTAGGCAAGTGTGTTCTTACGGTCTTGTTTAGTGACGTGTTGTGTACAATTTACAGGCCCTTACTTGTGAGTAAGCACTTAGGGAGTCCTTAGCTCGTTGCTGGTGTTTGGTTGACCTCAGGTGAGTTCTTGATGCCCCATTTAACTCTTTTTATGTTTTGGGCTAGCATGCACACCTAAGCGATTTTGCTTGATGAAATGTTTTAAACTATTTTGCATAGGCTTGCTAGTATTGGTAGGCCTTGGAATGTTATAGAATGTGTGTATGCATATGTATTATTGTATGGCCAATATTTTGCAAATGTTGTAGTCGTTATCGTCTACGGAATGTTACGTATGCCTACTTCGTGTTTGCATGCGTTGAATGGAATGTTATGTGTTGGGGTTGTACGTTTTCTCGGCCCTAAATGTTATTATTGAATGTTATATATATATATATATATATATATATATATATATATTTATATATATAGAAATGCACGTATAGAGATGTTCATACGTAAGGATGATTATTTATTAAATGTGATGACCTAACTGATGTATTTCTGTTTACAGTTTTAAAACCGTTGGAATGATTATTAAGACTTTTGTTACTTATTTAAAACTTGAACTCACTTATCTTAAGCTGACTTTGTGTGCATGTTAGTGTGAGTTTCAGGTTAGGAAGAGGATGCCTTATCGCTTGGACGTGCACGAAGCTACTTGGACGGTGAAGGGCATACGGGATATGAAGACTTTATTATTAAACAATTTCTTTTAAAAATTTTTATTAAAGATAATTAAGTTGGTTTTGGGCAAGATTCCCGGGCTTTGGGAATTTATTTTATTGTTAACGTTTTCCACAGAATTTTACTCTGAAATTGGTTGCTTAATGGAACGATTAATTTTTTTTAGTTTAAATATTTTATAAGTGTTTTGTATGATTACCAACTGTGGGGTTCCCGGGGTTCGGGGCCTTACAAGTTGGTATCAGAGCCTTGGTTTGAGGGATCCGAGCGTCCCCGAATGCTAGGACTTGGACTGTAAGCAAAAAGACACGTATGCCCACCGCGAGTAGCTGCACGCCAAGAGGTAACTTTTAATTATTTAGTCATTCCTTTAAATTTAAAAGTTTCCGGTATGTGATTAACTATTTAAGTGTTAGATAGAATGCTAACGTGGTTAGGGGCTGGGAGTGGTTAGGACGGGCGGGTAAAGTAAACGACTAATTACACTTGATCAACGTTATTAGCAGTTTACCCTTACCTTATATGTTCTAATTACCACTTGTACTTGACCGTGTTAAAATTCTGTCTATGTAGGAATAAGTCATGGTTAATACTCGAGCTGCTAAGAGAGGTGGTCCTAGTGTTCGCGGCCGTGGTCGTAAGCCATGTGCCGAAGCCGAGAGAGAGATTCCTACTCCCCAGCGGGAGGAGACCCCAATTCATGAGAAGGGGGATAACCCTGCCTTAGATCCTGCTATGCGTGCGGCTATCGCCGATGAGGTTTACCAGGTGCTCCATAGTGCCATTCCCGAGATCGTTAGGGCCATGGAAGAGTCATTGGTTAGTAAAGGTTCGGATAAAGGGAAGAAGGATAAGGAGACGTAGGTCGAGGAAGAGGAAGAGGTGTATGTACCGAGTGGGGATGAGGACGAGGTTCAGACTATTAGTGTATCTACTCGGGGTTATTCGTAAGGGGACTTCAAAAAGTGTGACCCTCCTTCTTTCGACGGTACTAAAGATGCTTTGGTAGCTCATCAGTGGGTGAGAGAGATGGAGGCCGTTCAGAGGGTTAGTAAGTGCTAGGGAGATGACATGGTCACTTATGCTACTGCCTCGTTTCGTTCCGAGGCATTATGTTGGTGGGATAATCTGGTGCAGGCTATGGGTGATCGATCGATTAGGAGGATGACATGGGATGAATTGAAGAAGTTGGTTCTCGATCAGTTCTGTCCTCCGTACGAATTGGATAAAATTGAACATGAATTCTTGACCTTGAAGGCGGGCAGTATGACGCATTGGGAATACACCACAAAGTTCAACAAGATGGCTCGCTTATGTCCCGATCTGGTTACCCCTGAGGCAAAAAGGATTAAGAAGTATGTGAAGGGCCTTCCGGTGGATATTCGTAGGGGTGTGGTGACCACCGACATGAACTCCTTTCATTCGGTGGTTACCTTGGCAGGTACATTGTATGATCAGAGGGAGAAGTTACCGCCGACCGAGGCTAGGAAGACTTGGAACACTAATTCGTATGGTAAGCGGCCCGGGGGAAACAATTTTAGTTCGTCTGGGAAAAGGGTGAAGACTGAGACTTCTGAGTTTAAGAGGGATGCGGCATTCAGTAATTGCAAGAAGTGCGACAAACTACACAAGGGGGAGTGTAAGAGTGGGTCCGGCACCTGTTTTCGTTGCGATAAGGTTGGGCACCCCCATTACGAGTGTCCAACTCTGACTTGTTTCCGCTGTAAGGGTTCCGGTCACTTGTCATCAAACTGTCCTACCAGTAAGGTAGGGGGATCCGGTCAGGGAACTTCCTCAAGAGGGAAGATGGAAGAGAAGTCGAAGGCCAGGGCAAGGGCCTTCAACATCTCCAAGATGGAGGCGAATGATGATGCGGATGTCGTTTCATGTACTTTTCCTTATTTAGTTTTTATTCCACCGTTAGAATTTCTGAATTCTTTGGAATCATATGTGATGATAGTATAGCTAAGCAGTAGTATAATATAATCCCAGGTACCTTTTTACTTGATGAATTACAGGCGTCAGTCTTATTTGATTCGGGCGCCAGTAGAAGTTTTGTGTCCACCGCTTTCTGTTCTTCGTTGAGTAAATCTCCGGAGCGCGTAGTCGATGTGTTTGAGGTTGAGGTCGCCATAGGAAAATCCGTGTCCGTGTCTCGGGCTATTAAGGGTTTTTCCATCGAGTTGTCTGGGTATAGATTTCCGGTGCGATTGTATTTGATGCCGTTTGGTTGTTTCGATGTGGTGCTCGGGATGGATTGGCTCGTGAATGTTGATGCTCAGATCATTTGTGGTCACAAACTCGTTCGTCTAAAGGCCCCGGATGGGACTCGAATTACGGTCTTCGGTGATCGGAATGTTGCGACGCCAAATATTATATCCATGCTTAAGGCGGGAAAATTGATGCAGCGGGGGTGCGGGGCGTATCTGGCGTATGCTATGAATGTGAATACCGAGGTGGCTACCGTCGGTGGTGTTCCGGCTGTTCGGGATTTCCCGGATGTATTTCCAGATGCTTTGTCAGAAGTGCCGCCGGATCGGGAGGTCGAGTTCCAGATAGACCTTGTACCGGGCGCCAAGCCCGTTGCCCGAGCTCCCTACCGCCTAGCGCTGAATGAAATGAAGGAACTTATGGCCCAGTTGGAAGACTTGCTCGATAAGGGCTTTATTCGACCGAGCATCTCGCCTTGGGGTGCTCCGGTCTTGTTCGTTAAGAAGAAGGATGGTAGCATGCGAATGTGCATTGACTACCGTGAGTTGAATAAGCTCACTGTTAAAATTCGGTACCCGCTCCCGAGGATCGACGACTTATTTGATCAACTCCAAGGGGCCAATTGGTTCTCAATGATCGACCTTAGGTCCGGGCATCATCAGCTAAAGATTCGTGAGGAAGATATTCCTAAGACTGCCTTCCGCACTCGTTATGGACATTATGAATTTCTGGTGATGTCTTTCGGTTTGACCAATGCACCGGCTGCGTTCATGGATCTTATGAACCGGGTGTTTAGACCGATGATCGATCGTTCTGTTATTGTGTTCATCGACGACATTCTTGTATACTCTAAAAGTGAATCCGACATGCCGGTCATCTCATGGAAGTGTTGGAGGCTCTACGGAAGAACAAACTGTATGCGAAATTCTTTAAGTGTTCCTTCTGGTTACGTGAGGTCCAATTCTTGGGCCATGTTATTAATCCGAGTGGTATTCTGGTTGATCCTACAAAGGTGGAAGCCGTGAATGAATGGGAGTTTCCTAAGTCTCCAACCGAAATCCGTAGTTTCTGGGTTTGGCGGGGTATTACCGCCGCTTTATTCCCGATTTCTCAAAAATTGCTTCTTCTCTGACCAAGCTGACTAAGAAGAGTGTTAAGTTTGTTTAGGGTACGGAACACCGAGGTGATCGGAATGTTGCGACGCCACATATTATATCCATGCTTAAGGCGGGAAAATTGATGCAGCGGGGGTGCAGGGCGTATCTGGCGTATGCTATAAACGTAAATACCGAGGTGGCTACCGTCAGTGATGTTCCTATTGTTCGGGATTTCCCGGATGTATTTCCAGATGATTTGTCAGAAGTGCCGCCGGATAGCGAGGTCGAGTTCCAGATAGACCTTGTACCGGGCGCCAAACTCGTTGCTCGAGCCCCTTATCGTCTAGCACCGAATGAAATGAAAGAACTGATGGGCCAGTTGGAAGACTTGCTCGACAAGGGCTTCATTCGACCGAGCATCTCGCCTTGGGGTGCCCCGGTCCTGTTCGTTAAGAAGAAGGACGGTAGCATGCGAATGTGCATTAACTACCGTGAATTGAATAAGCTCACCGTTAAGAATCGGTACCCTCTCTCGAGGATCGACGACTTATTTGATCAGCTCCAAGGAGCTAGTTGGTTCTCGAAGATCGACCTTAGGTCCGGGTATCATCAGCTGAAAATTCGGGAGGAGGATATTCTTAAGACCGCCTTCCGCACCCGTTATGGACATTATGAGTTCCTCGTGATGTCTTTCGGAATGACCAACGCACCGGCTGCGTTCATGGATCTTATGAACCGGGTGTGTAGACCGATGCTCGATCGCTCTGTTATTGTATTCATCGATGACATCCTTGTGTATTCCAAAAGCGAATCCGATCACGCCGGTCATCTCTCGGATGTTTTGGAAGCTCTGCGAAAGAACAAGTTGTATGCAAAATTTTCTAAGTGTTCCTTCTGGTTACGCGAGGTTCAGTTCTTAGGTCATGTTATTAACCCGAGTGGTATTTTGGTGACCCTACAAAGGTGGAAGCAATAAACGAATGGGAATCTCCTAAATCTCCATCCGAAATTCGTAGCTTTCTGGGCTTGGCGGGTTATTACCGTCACTTTATTCTCGATTTTTCGAAAATCGCTTCGTTATTGACCAAGTTAACTAAGAAGAGTGTTAAGTTCGTTTGGAGTACTGAGCAAGAGGAGGCTTTTCTTGAATTGAATAACAGGTTGACGCATGCACCGATTTTAGCTTTACCTGATGGCACCGATGATTTGGTAGTGTATTCTGATGCCTCTTATCAGGGGCTTGGGTGTGTTTTGATGTAGCGAGGTTGAGTCATCGCTTATGCCTCACGGCAGTTGAAGCCTCATGAGGCGAATTATCCTACTTACGACTTGGAGCTGGCGGCGGTTGTGTTTGCACTTAAGTTGTGGAGGCATTATTTGTACGGGGTTCCTTGCGTTATCTATACGGATCATAAGAGTTTAAAGTATTTCTTCGAGCAAAAGGAACTAAATATGCGACAGCGTCGATGGTTGGAGTTGATTAAGGACTACGATCTGGAGATTATGTACCATCCGGGAAAGGCTAACGTGGTAGCCGATGCGTTAAGCCGGAAGAGAGACCGAAACCTATTCGTGTGAAATCCTATCAGCTTATTCTTAAACCCGACATTTTGAAACAAATAGCCAACGTCCAGAATGAAGCGTTGCAGGTGGAATGGATTATGTCAGAACGTATTTGGGGTCAGGAAAAGTTGTTAGACGACGTCGGTGATGGGGTAAATTATAAGGATAGGCATTTATGGGTACCGAGGTATGGGGGATTTAGGGGTAAAATTTTAGATGAAGCGCACAAGTCACGCTATTCCATTCATCCGGGCGCGACCAAGATGTACCAAGACCTAAAGAAGAATTATTGGTGGCCTGCGATGAAGTTTGAGGTGGCTCAGTTTGTGAGTAAGTGTTTGACGTGTCTACAAGTTAAGGCCGAGCATCAGAAGCCGTTTGGGAAACTTCAGCCGTTGGAAATACCTGAGTGGAAATGGGAACATCTTACGATGGATTTTGTGACTAAACTGCCTCGTACTCCTAGGGGTAATTATGACACCATTTGGGTAATCGTGGATAGACTGACCAAGAGCGCTCATTTCTTGCCGATTCGAGAGACTTTTAATTCTGAACAGCTGGCTGATTTGTTTGTTTGTGAGATCGTTTCTAGGCACGGGGTGCCGGTATCTATTGTTTCGGATAGGGATACGCGTTTTACCTCCAGGTTTTGGAAAAAGTTTCACGAGGAGATGGGTACCAAACTCCTTATCAGTACTGCCTATCACCCGCAGACGGATGGTCAATCCGAGAGGACCATTCAGACTCTTGAGGATATGTTGCGGGCCTGTGTAATCGATTTTGGTGGTAGTTGGGATCGTCACTTACCGTTCGTAGAGTTCTCCTATAACAATAGTTATCACGCCACGATTGGGATGCCACCGTTTGAGATGCTATATGGTAGGAGGTGTAGGACTCTAGTTTGCTGGGGTTCCATTGGCCAGAAACAGTTGGGTAGTTTGGAGATGGTCGAGGGGACGACTGAAAAGCTCGATAAGATTAAGGCTTTTATGAAGGCCGCCTAGGATCGTCAAAAGTCTTATGCGGATAAAAGGCGAAGGCCTATTGTGTTTGAGGCCTGGGATCGGGTTATGTTGAAAGTTTCTCCTTGGAAGGGTATCATCCGTTTTCGTAATAGGGGGAAGCTTAGTCCGAAGTTTATTGGTCCGTTCCGTATTTTGTCCCGAGTTGGTGAGGTAGCATATAGGCTGGAATTGCCCGAGGAGCTTGCGGGGATTCATCCTACTTTTCACATGTCCCATCTGAGGAAATGCTTAGCAGATGAAGAGGCCCATGTGCCTCTTGATGATATTGAACTTGATAGTAAGCTGAACTACGTTGAGGAACCTATTGCTTTACTTGACCGTCAGGAAAGACGTTTGAGGAAAAAGGTGGTTAGGCAGGTGAAGGTCCAGTGGAGGCACCGTAAGGGTTCCGAGGTTACTTGGGAGTCCAAAGACGAGATGATGAAACTCTACCCGCAGTTTTTCCTGTCGCGTCGGGATTCGGGGACGAATCCTATTGTATGGGGGGTGGACTTGTAACGCCCGTTAACTCAGGTTCTAAGAGTTAAAGCTTGTAGAGGATGTATAATTCTCGGGATTTATCCGACGTTTCTCGGAGGCCTTTACGTCATCTCGGTACATTAAACCATTTAGCTTTCTTCCATAATGCCTTATACTTCAATTTGGAGGAACTTGGATGTAACTATTTTTATTATATCATAAAACAAATTAACCTAACCCTAAAACCCTCCCTAGCGCCGATATGACTCAAGAACCCCCCCCCCCTTACGCGAAAATCTTCTGTCCAGCCAGGTTTCAGCCGTGAAAACTCCAATTCCAGGTCGGTTTTATGATTCCCCATGTCTCTTACACGTTAATTGACCTTTTTATTGCGCGTATTGATCGAAAAACGTCTTGTTGTAGGCTAACCGGGTGGCTGCCAATTAAGCTTTTCCGGGACTGTTTTGAGTGAGGTTTTTGCATCAAAATCCTCCTAGGTATGTGTAGTACATCATACTTAAAAACCATATTCTTTGATGGTGTTTAGGTCGGTCAATCGATTTTAGTTCGAAAACTAAGGTTTATCGGGTGTAGAATCGTCAATTGTCGAGTTTGATGCGTTAATCGATTGAATGACCAACCGAATCAGTTTGTACAGCCCAAGGGGGGTTTAAGGGCTATGGGAAACTTATTTTTTGGAACTCGGGGCTGTTTAGGTTGGTGATTAGTTAATCGAGTCGGTTGTGCACAAATTGTCGTTTAAACATTAAAGTGAGTGTTGTAAAAAGGAACCGTCAACCCTATCAACTCGGGTGACATAACTATGATTTATGAAAGGTTTAAGATGGGAATTTGGTCCATTTGGGGCTGATTTGTTTGACAATTGGTTTTTAAGATTAAGTACGCGCGTATTCGACTCGATTTGCATACCGACGGGTGAGTTGAGCATCATGGTGAGCCCCGACCATGATCGTAGGGTGGATTTGGTTAATTGAAAGGTTTTAGGGACTGAGGTAAAGTAATTGGGTATGGGTTGGGCCTCGGGCCTAGTTGTTGGGCCTCGGTCCAAAGTGTTGGGCTTGAACGGCCCATTAGGCAAGTGTGTTCTTACGGTCTAGTTTAGTGACGCGTTGTGTACAATTTACAGACCCTTACTTGTGAGTGAGCACTTAGGGAGTCCTTAGCTCGTTGCTGGTGTTTGGTTGACCTCAGGTGAGTTTTTGATGCCCCGTTTAACTCTTTTTAAGTTTTGGGCTAGCATGCACACCTAAGCGATTTTGCTTGATGAAATGTTTTAAACTATTTTGCATAGGCTTGCTAGTATTGGTAGGCCTTGGAATGTTATAGAATGTGTCTATGTATATATATTATTGTATGGCCAATATTTGGCGAATGTTGTAGTCGTTATCGACTACGGAATGTTATGTATGCCTACTTCGTGTTTGCATGCGTTGAATGGAATGTTACGTGTTGGGGTTGTATGTTTTCTCGGCCCTGAATGTTATTATTGAATGTTATATATATATATATATTTACATATATATAGAAATGCACGTGTAGAGATGTTCATACGTAAGGATGATTATTTATTAAATGTGATGACCTCACTGATGTATTTCCGTTTACAGTTTTAAAACCGTTGGAATGATTATTAAGACTTTTGTTACTTATTTAAAACTTGAACTCACTCAGCTTAAGCTGACTTTGTGTGCATGTTAGTGTGAGTTTCAGGTTAGGAAGAGGATGCCTTATCGATTGGACGTGCATGGAGCTACTTGGACGGTGAAGGGCATACGGGATTTGAAGACTTTATTATTAAACATTTCCTTTTAAAAATTTTAAGTAAAGATAATTAAGTTGGTTTTGGGCAAGATTCCCGGGTTTTAGGAACTTATTTTATTGTTTACATTTTCCGCTGAATTTTACTCTGAAATTGGTTGCTTAATGGAACGATTGATTTTTTTTTAGTTTAAATATTTTATAAGTATTTTGTATGATTACCAACTGTGGGGTTCCCGGTGTTCGCGGCCTTACACCGTCGTACTCATTGTCGTTCCACTGAAACCTCCAACCGCCGTATGGCTGCTTTTATAGCCATGGAGATGGTTGTTGCAATTCCAAGAATAGTAACCCAAATTCAAAACATCAATGCAATCGGCTCAACCTCTTCCACTAACCCCTCTGCCGGTAAATACAAACCATTCACCCTCACAACAAGAAACGTAAGAACCTTGCGGTAAACAACCCAACCCAACCGCAAGTCTCTCTAGCTTTTCCAAACAAGAAACCCTATAAATGGACTGTATCTCATCTACAATACTTGTAACCATCACCACCCGTCCTACTCCGCATATCGTCTTTGCACCAATTGTAGCCGTTATAGCCATTCTGCTAATATTTTCCGTAAAACCCCTAGTGTACCAACCGCCCCACAACGGTTTGTGCCACCCATTTCTCAAACCTGTGTCTTGCTGTTTGCTTAACCCGGTGTTGCAACTGTGAGTGGCTGCTACCATTGTAGAAACCCGAACCATATTTGCAACAAGTGTCCTTGACTTGTTTATCTTCATCAAAATCAAGCCATGTCGAATCCAACCTTATCGTTTACTCAAGCTTCTACGTATAAATTCATTCAAGGTGCTCAAGTTCCATGGATTTAAGTCATGCACAATTAAGTATTCAAGCTACTAGAAAACTCTTATCGCTCGCTGTATTCTATGTGTCGACTCTTTAAGAATTTACGGATTGATGTTTTATGAATCCTTGAGTTACTAGTTATTTATTCTCATTGCATTTCTATTCATAACTTCTATATCTCTTGGGTAAAATTTATCTTCTCTCTCAAACTAAATGTCTATTTTCCTATTCTTATTCGCCCGATAAATTTATCTTGTGATCTTAATCGAAATTTTTAATCTAAAGGATTTTTATTTCTATCAAATTTTGAAGACTTATGTTTATTAAAGGTCTTTTTCAAAGAATTCGCCATTTTAATTAATCAAACTATCGAGTTCAATTTATTTAAAAATATATTACTTATGACCCTTCTATCTAAAATTTCCATTTTCCTGCCAAATTATATTTTCAGATGTTTTGTAACCAACATGATGGGACGAATTATGTGGACCATTTGACGACCTAAGTAATTATGGATGCATGCGTAGATATCCAAATCATCGCATAAAAATCATAGTAAGTACAATTGTATGTCATAATCTAGAACCGAAAGTAGTTTTGGGTACCGCTACAGATGTAAAGATGATAAGGACATGGTGGATACGCTGCTGATTCTTCCTATATATAAGTCGCCTTATCAGATTTCATTTGGAGTGTTGCTCCAACTACTCGAAGTTCCATGTTATGTTAAAATTTTAAATTTTATTTAAAAAAAATTTCCTTAAAATTTTAATTATTTTTAACATGATTTTGTTTTAGTTTTCTCTAATTTTAGGACGAAAATTCCAAAAGTAGGGGATACCATAACATTTCACATTTTTCGTAATCGTATTCGTTCACATTTCGCGACTTGGGAACGTAAGTCGAATCTTTTGTATTAATTAAAACTTGCGTTTTTTTAGTATTTAAATTGGTTTAACTAATTTTATATCCTCATAACTTTCAAACTCGTCAAACAACTCTTAGAAATCCTTAAAATCACTTATTTTGGCTTACAATAACATTTTTTTTGAAGTTTATGGGCTGAAGTGACAAAGTAGCAAGTCAGGATATTCACCACCCTGCACCGCGCGTAAGACAATGTAACATCTTGGAAAATCCCATTTTTATTTTTTTTGCTATAAATGTCAATTGAAAGATGAGGGATTAAAAAAAATCTCAAAGAAAAGTAATGGGAAAAATGATATAAAAAAAATAAGCATCTCATCTGAACGAAATAAGAAATTCAATCCCACATGGAAAAATGGAAGAAAGTGGAAGCATTACACATGGGTATAAATAGGGAATGTAACTTTTATCACACATGGAAAGAAGGAAGAAAATATTGAAACTCTTTATAAGGAAAAGATTTTCCATAGTAATATTCTTATGTGGCTAACCATTTTCCATAGTCCTAGAGGAGGGTGTGAAGCACCCGACGTGTACGCACACTGACACGGACTCGGACTCGGACTCCGACTCAGGCGATGGGCGTAATGTGGCTTTTGATGGAGCACTTTGCACACGCTCGCATCGCCGCGAGCCGCATAATGGTCGCTTTAGTATTTTTGGATAGTACATGGACTGAAAACAAAAATATGGAATTCCTTTTTTTGTGCTACGCAAACGTATCAGGCTTCAATTCTTAGCGCTACGCGAAAGACAAAATACTGAAACCGACATTGAACGGCTTCGCGTACGTGAAGTTCCAAACCATGATTCTTCGTGCTACGGGAAGTAACTAATCTGCATGCATGACATGTGTGGATACATGGCACCACGTCATGCCATGTGGCACAACCACCACCGATGAATCAGCAAATAATAAAGCGGTTCGCGTCATGCGAACTACCATAGTGTTTGTCCTTCGCGCTACGCGAAGAAGGCCAGAATCAGCTATAAATAGGAGGGTCCATGGCACTTTCCAACTCACACCGACACACACCACTTTCACACATTTTACACCTTGTTAACCTCGGGAGTATGCCGATCTTGTAGAACGTACCAAGCCCTGAAGCTCTGACAGTTTAAGCTCTAGAACACGATAGAAAGTAGAAGTGCTGCTCGATTATTCTTAGGCGTCTAAACTCCAAATGCCCGTGTGAGGTAGGGGTTCCGCTTAAGTATTTTATTATTATTATTATTGTTGTTGTTGTTGTTGTTATTATTTTGGCTTAGACCATAGTCAGGGGTATAGCCTGGACCTTGATCACTGTTAAATATAGTTTAACTTTTCATAAGAAAAGATTATAGACAAATTATTGTTTCTTCATGATTAAGAAACCGTAAGCATTCACACACAAAGGGTATAGTTAAAATAATATTTCTTTATGATTAAGAAATATTCATTCACAATTGACTATAGTTAATGTAATGTTTCTTCTTGAAGAAGAAAGCTGGTTTAGATGTTTCTTTCTAAGAAACCTAGCACATAACTAATAAACAAACAAAAGGCCCAAGGGTCCAAATGTTTTACAAATAAATTATTTGTCAAGGTTAAAGCTATACAAAACAGACTACGGGTCTGAAGCTAGATCATTGATCTAGATATTTATACAAAGGTTATTCTTATACTATAGGTCCGAGATATCAATCAATTAATCAATCAGAAATCGGAATCAGAAACAAGAATCAGTAACCGAAGCTGATTACAGACAGGGGTCAGTTTCCGAAACTGATCATAAACAAGAATCAGTGTCAGAAACTGATTACAGTCAAAAGGTGAATACGCCCTAAACTTTTACAACTCTTTTAGAGTCTGACTGTTTGCATAGGATTTACGAATCCTTAAAACTTTGTGTTACAATAATAAGAAACGGGCATACTCAGATTAAGAGTATACATGTGTCTAGATCCATTCATACATGGTGTCTCGGATTTACCCGGGGCCATGGTGTATATGATTAATTGTACATGTACTTATGGTAATTTCATCCTAATTAAGTTGGGTGCCTAATGATTTCTCACAAAGATATTATTGTTATTTACACAATGGTGTTGAAACTGAGTCAGCGTTATTCACCGGCTATGTGCTGACGCATTTTTTCCCCCACATTTCAAGGAAACAGAAAGGTTAGAACAGACAAGCAGGACAGTTTAGAAGATTGGAGATATAGTCATTAAAGATTATCTGATGGCTCAGATATTCTATTTAGGTATTATAAAGAACCATATTTTCAAAACACAGGGATTTTTATTATCAAAACGGGTATTCAATTCCCGAGTTTGCAATATAATAATATTCTATTCCAAAGATTTCATCTCATATTTTATCAGACAATATTCAACAGGTATTCTAACCCAACATTTTTACAAAAGAATATTATTTTAAAGACTTTCGCTAAAACAAACCGGCGACTCTGATATATTTTCAAAACAGATACCAACTAACGGGTGTCATGCCTAGGCCCAAAGTCGGGGTATGATAGAACAAGCCTAGTCCTACACGTAGCTCGTACCAGATGTCTGATCAGACTTGGTTCGTTATGACTTGTTTATTCGTTTTAATGCTAAATCATGCCTATTTTAACCCAAATCCTGAAACTTTAGGTCCAAGTTAAGTCATATGACTGTTATAACGTGTCCAAGTTCATTTTCTTGTTATTATAACAAAATCTTTAAGTTATTAGGCCCGATTTCGTCATCAATTCATTATTTTGTTTCCTAATCGAGTTGTTTACCTAATAAACAAGTTTTAACCCTTAACATTTAATCAAGACATGTCATAAACCTTAAAAGCTACTTTAACATCAGCCAATATCTCTCTAAACCCGGATTTCACCTCCGTCATTGACTAATTCTCAAGTTATTTAAGCCTTCGTTTGACTTTGGTGTTCAAGACTCTTTGACCTCGTTTATCTCCAAGTTCTAATCATCGTTCGTGTAAGTTCTCTTGTGTGATTTCATTTGTTTTTATTCACTAAAAAAAGTCCCTCAAACAATTTCACTGATTGAAGGAGTTTTGGTGGTCAGTTTGATCCTGACCTGTCACACCCCAACCTAAGGTGGAAATGCCGGGGCGTGAGCATGATTGCTCATAGCTCGAGGTAACTATCATACAATAATTGTGACAATATCTAATAATTTATTTTATTCCAAATAAAACAATAATATCCAAAAATAGCAAATAAATTCCAACAATAATCCATAACAAATAAAGAAATAATCCAGGTTAAAATTTAAGTAAATCGTCTTTATGATTTCCAAAAGTCTTGACTAGCAATCCAATACTTCAAGTCCTTAGTTCATGCGAAAACCTGCATATACATAGAAAATACAATAGGTTTGTCAACAATAATGTTGAGTGAGCAAGTCATTAAGTTTTACAATAATGTATAATATGAAAAGATAGCAAAACTTAGGTAAAGTGGTAAATAAACCAAACCAATGAGCAAATAAAGTGTCAAGCGAACCATTGCCAATCGAAACGGGCACCGGTTAAAACTAGACGGTTGTATGATCATACTATAATGAGAATATGGTGGACCTCTCCGAATGCGCAAATTAAACAAGTAATCAAATAGCATTTATGTCTAGCAATTCACACACAATATAACGTTTGCTAATGATTGAGATATGTATAATATGAAATACTATAAATACGTATACGCCCCCAAAGCCTTTGAAAATATGTGAAAACAGGGGAATGACAACACTCACCTTAATAACAAGAGAGCTAATACGATATTAAAAATAAAATAAAGAGTCTTCCGATTAACGCGCCGAACGAAGATAATCAACAGGACCTGAAACTTAGCAGTATGAAATAAAAGTAAAAATGAACCTAACGCCGCTGTAATCAATCCAAACGGATGAGTAGAACTCAAGTTATGTCAATTTTAACGTTTAAACGAGTCGAGTCTGACCAGAATCTGAACTTCGAGTCGGGAGTCGGCTTTTGGTCAGAACCCTTAAAATTTTATTTCGAGAAGAAAAGTCTTCTGGACCGAACGTTGAATCCGACCAGAAACATGAGAAAACAAGAAGTCAAAGTTATTGACCGTTTTACCCTTTATCGGGTTTTAAAGCAATTGACCAGTTAATACCCTTCAATCTCAAAAATTGATTGAAATTTATCGACTAGTAAATGTTTAGGAATGAAAACTCAGTTTACAACTTACTCGGAATGTGAATGAACAACGAGATATAACGAGTCAAGGGTCCTTGGACTAGCAAAGTCAACCGGTTATGAGCGGTTCTTCGAAAAAAACACCAAAAACCGACCTAATCTGAGACGGGCAGCAGGTACGATGGCTGAGAGGATGATATTTAGGGTTTGTGTAAAGATTTGTGGCATGGTTTAAGGCTTGTTTATATATAAATACATAAACCGAACTAATTTTAGTCTTTTTGGCCCGTTAAGCAAGTAAATTTGTTTTAATAAAAGAATCAAGGAATATAATCATAAAGATTCATTCTTGGGCAGTAAATAATGAATTAGGACTTGTATCTTAACTATAATTCATTTACTTGGTCCTTACTTCTCACGATTCATGCTTAAAATAACCGATTTTATGCCATAAACAAGTTAATAAACGAAAACAAACTAAGATTTATCGCGAACTGACTGTGCAGCAGCACTGACCTGCTTCTGGACCACCACCGTGCGGCGCTCCGGCATCCAGGTGGGTCAAGTTTTAGTTTTGTGTAATAATGGTCCCTATTGTTTGGTTTTGATCAATTTATGAACTATTTTTGTTATAGTTAGTGATAAACAATCATTAAAACATTGAGGGACTAAAGTGAATATAAGGAAACTAGATGACTCATAAATGCAAGGTTTTATTAAAGATTTGGATCCGAAATAGGTTCGTACAATGATAAAGTGAAATGAACGAATACGATAAAAACCCGAAATGTTACAGTATCCCCTACTTTTTGGAATTTCGTCCCGAAATTAGAGAATAGCTATAGCGAATAGATGAGGATACTTCTCCTTAATTTGATCTTCACGTTCCCAAGTAAAATCAGCTCCTTGCTTCGATTCCCAACGCACCTTGACTAACGGTAAACTACTAAGCTTAGTAACTTTATCTTTATGATCCATGATCTCAACGGGTCTTTCAACGAAATGCATGGTCTCTTCAATACGAACTTCATCAAGAGGTAATTGAAAATTACCCTCGGCAAAACACTTTTTCAAATTCGAAACATGAAATACCCGATGAATATTTGAGAGTTCAGATGGGAGATCAAGTCTATAAGCAACAGGACCAATACGCTCAATGATTTCAAATGGACCAACGAAACGAGGAGATAACTTCCCTTTCTTTCCAAATCTCACAACACCTTTCCATGGAGATACTTTGAGTAGAATACGATCACCAACATTAAACTCAAGAGGTTTCCTATGCTTATCCGCATAACTCTTTTGACGATTACGAGTAGCGAGTAAATTTTGGCGGATTTGAGCAATGCGGTCAGTCGTTTCTTGAAATAACTCCGGACCATCAATTTGAGATTCTCCAACTTCACTCCAACAAATAGGAGAACGACATTTGCGGCCATAAAGAACTTCAAAAGTTGCCATACCAATGCTAGAGTGAAAGCTATTGTTATACGAAAACTTAATAAGCGGTAGATGAATATCCCAATTGCCCCTAAAATCGAGGACACATGAGCGAAGCATATCTTCTAGAGTTTGAATCGTACGCTCAGATTGACCATCAAATTGCGGATGATAAGCGGTACTAAGATCCAAACGAGTTCCCAAAGCGGATTGGAGAGATTTCCAAAATCGGGAAGTGAAACGGCCATCTCTATCGGAGATAATGGTTAATGGAGTTCCATGATGACAAACAATCCTTTCAACGTAGATATGCGCCAATCGATCAACCGAATACGTTTCTTTGATGGGAATGAAATGAGCAGACTTCGTCAAACGATCGATGATTACCCAAATACTATCATGTTGTTTTTGGGTAGAAGGAAGCTTAGTGATAAAGTCCATAGCAATATCTTCCCACTTCCATTCGGGAACGGGAGGTTGCTCGAGCAAACCATAAGGTCGGTGAAGCTTGGCTTTGACTTTAGAACAAGTGAGACATTTTGCAACATAGAGAGCAATGTCTTTCTTCATTCCGGGCCACCAAAAGACGGAACGAAGATCAGCGTACATTTTATCAGCACCAGGATGTACGGAATATCGTGACTTATGAGCCTCGTCCATTACGAATGTGCGAAGGTCATGACGATCGGGAATCCATAAACGATTAAGAAAATAAAGTAAACCATTGGGCTTGGTTTCCAATTGACATTCTGCACCACACGACATCTCGTCATACATATTGCCTCCGGTGACGGATTCGTGTTGTGCGTTAAAAACACACTCTTTGAGATCATTTTGAATGAGAACACACGTAAGCAACGCAGATTTGACTTGTTTCTTACGGCTGAGAGCGTCGGCCATGACATTTGCCTTACCGGGATGGTAGCGAATCTCGCAATCTTAGTCGCTAAGCAACTTGGCCCAACGTCGTTGCCTCATGTTGTGTTCCTTTTGATCGAAAATGTGTTGGAGGCTCTTATGATCGGTAAATACTATGCATTTGGTACCATAGAGATAATGTCTCCAAATCTTCAAGGTGAATATGATGGCACCAAGCTCGAGATCATGCGTCGTATAATTCTTTTCGTGAACTTTGAGTTGTCTCGAAGCATACGCTATAACCTTGTCTCGTTGCATGAGAACACAACCTAGGCCTTGGTTAGAAGCACCGCAGAATACAATGAAATCTTCACTACCTTCGGGAAGGGAAAGAATAGGAGCATTGCAAAGCATGTCCTTTAAAGTTTGAAATGCTTCCTCTTGCTTTGACCCCACTCGTAAGGTTTACCTTATGTGTAAGAGCAGTGAGGGGCAATGCAATCTTCGAGAAGTTACGAATGAAACAACGGTATTATCCCGCCAAACCAAGAAAAGAACGAACTTTGGTGGGAGTTGTCGGTGTCTTCCAATTCTTGACGGCTTCAATCTTTGCGGGATCGACATGGATACCTTTGTCGTTAACGATATGGCCCAAAAATTGAACTTCCTTAAGCCAAAACTCACATTTCGAAAACTTGGCATACAATTGTTCCTTCCGTAAGAGGTCAAGGATAGCATGTAGGTGCTCTTTGTGATCATTTTCGGATTTTGAGTAGATCAACATGTCATCGATGAAAACAATTACGAATTTGTCCAAGTATGGTTTACACACACGGTTTATGAGGTCCATGAAAACTGCGGGTGCGTTGGTTAGCCCAAAAGGCATAGCAAAAAATTCGTAATGCCCATATCGAGTACGGAAAGCAGTCTTGGCTGTGTCATCTTCATTAATGCGAAGTTGATGATAACCCGAACGGAGATCGATCTTCGAGAAGCAAGTGGCACCTTGAAGTTGATCAAAAAGATCATCGATACGAGGGAGCGGGTAACGGTTCTTGACGGTAAGCTTGTTGAGTTCATGATAGTCGATGCACAAGCGAAATGATCCATCCTTCCTCTTCACAAATAAAACAGGTGCGCCCCAAGGAGAAGAACTCGGGCGAATAAAACCCTTATCGGGGAGTTCTTGCAATTGGCTCGAAAGCTCTTACATTTCAGACGGTGCAAGACGTTAAGGTGCTTTGGCAACGGGATTAGCTCCAGGTACGAGATAAATGCGAAACTCGACTTGGTGAATAGGAGGAACTCTAACAACATCATTAGGAAAGACGTCGGGAAAATCTCCCACAATAGGAATATCTTGAATCTTCTTCTTCTCCTTATCTTTCTCCACCACAAGCGCTAAAAATGCAACTTACTTCTTACGCAAATAATGTTGAGCTTGAAAGCACGACATGAGATTAAGCTTAGAAGCAGGCGTACTACCGAAAACTTTAAGAATACGACCCTCATGAAGAGGTATACGAAGGAACTTATCAAAACAAACGACCTCAATGTGATTTAAAGTCAACCAATCCATCCCAACTATGACGTCAAAACTCCCCATTTGCATCGGAATAAGATCTATACGGAACTTAACCTTTTTAAGGACTATGACACAATCCCGAATAACCGAATCGATAGTGATCGAATTCCCATTAGCTACTTCTACGGTAAAAGGCTTAGACAACCTATCCCAAGACTTATCAATAATATATGCAAATTCTAACGAGACAAAACTCTTATCGGCACTAGTATCGAATAATACGGAAGTAGAATGGTTATTAATAGAGAACGTACAATTCACCACATCACTTGAGCTTTGGGCTTGATTCACGTTCATCATGAAGGCACGACCATTCGAACCTTGAGGAGTTGGTGCAGCTTGATTAGTTGGAGGGGCTTAAATAGCAAGGACCTGAGCAGTAGCAGTTGGCGGAGCCATAAGTTGAGAAACTTGAGGAGCATAGGTGTGAGGTGCAAAGCTTTGATGGATTGGGTATTGGTACTTTTGGACTTGGTAGGCTTGACTAGTGTCGTACGGTGCGGGAACAACTTGGGCTTGATGAGCATAATACGGTGGAGGCATCACATGGGCTTGATTGGTACGGGCTAGCAATGGGCACATATTGTGGAAATAACTAGGATTTCCACAATGGTAGCAAGCACGGGTATTTGGAACACCGACTTGAGCTTGGGGGTTATTAGCAGCTCGAGGAGCAGACAGTGCGAGTTGTTGAGGAGCGGCTTGTACATTTGGAGGTGCATGGCAAGAGTTAGCAAGATGCACATAACGGTTGCACGAGGTGCAAAGACGGCAAGTGGTTGATGCGGGATGATGACGGTTACAGATCGAACACAGAGGGTGCGGTCCATTATACGGCTTCTTGTTGGGTGCATTTTGGTTCGGTGCTTGGTTGTTGGGTTGGTTTACGGCATAGTTTTGGTGATGAGTCTTTCGTTTTTGGCCATTGTTGTTCTTGTGGTAACGGTTAGAGTTGTTGTTTTAGGTAGGCTTAGGGTCGGCTTTAGCATCAGTAGAGGATTCGGCTTTACTCTTTTCAGCAGCAGGCTTGGAGTCCTTTCGGGACAGTGAACCATCTTGAACGTGATCATCAGTCAAAGAAGCAGCAAGGGTTATGGCTTCCTCCAGTGTGAGGGGATCTCGACTGACAACCGTGTCACGGAAAATAGTAGGTAGTCCACAGATATACTTGCGGATACTGTGGGACAACAGTGTTACAAGATGAGGTACTATCCGGCTCACTTCCTTGAATCGGTTCGAGTTAGTAGAGTTTTCACCACCAATTTGTTTCAGCTCCCAAAACTCCATCTCGAGCCTTTGCAGTTCATGCTCGGGACAAATCTTTTTCTTCATAGCTTCCTTAAGCTCCTCCCAAGGCATGGCTAATGCTTCATCAACACCTTGGAGGTCCTTGAATGTGGTCCCACAAGTAAGGGCACGTTCCTCGAGAACACTCGTGGCAAAACAAGTCCTTTGTTGTCCGGACACTCACTATGGATAAAGATGTTTTCCATCCTCTCAAACCAGCGGAGGAGCTTTGTAGCATTCTCCTCGCCAGGGTAAAGAGGAGGTTTGGCACTCGTGAAGGTCTTGTAGTGATAGTTGTTGGTGGGTGCACTCGAAGTAGCAGATCCATTCAAGTTGATGTTTTTAGTTGAGCCATCACCTCGGGCAAAGCAACGGTGAACTCCTTCGTGATGCGAGCAGCCAAACGGCGATCATGAGCAGCCAATGGACGGCGGTTGTTATGGCGACGAAGTTGTGAAGACATTCTGCGGGAACCAAACGAGAAATATGATAAGAATTGGGTAAGTTGTGTAAACGAGTCAATGAAAGGCAATGAGTAAACGTGACTAATACGTGCTAGTGATTGTCATGACTTGAGGTCAAGTCGCGATATAAAATAATGTGATTAACTTTGAGATAGTTAATTAATTAAAGTGTTTATTTCAAGTTTAAAGTGGAAAGTGTTATTGGGTTGGGCTTTCCATAGGCTTCCATGGCAGTTCGAAACCCAAAATAAATAACGAATTAAACCAAGTGAGTTGGCCTCCCATGAGCTTTCCATGGCAATTTGAATGGCCCAACTAAATCATAAAATTACACTTCGGGAATTGGGCCTCCCATGAGCATTCCATGGTAGTTTAAATGACCCCAATTACATAATGGGACTTATATATTGAGAATTGGGCTTCCCATGAGCGTTCCATGGCATTTTATTGGCCCAATTAAATAACAATAAGTAAACAATTTAAGTTGGTCGGCCCATGAGCGTTACATGGCATTTTAACTGACACAACTAATTAACGAATTAACAATACAATGGAGTGGGTCGGCCCATAAGCGTTACATGGCATTTTAACTGAGCCCACTAATTATCGAATACACGAATCAAAATGAGTAGTCGGAGAATCTCGTGAACCACCACGGTGATATCTCCAACAAAATATCGAATCAAAACGGGTTGTGAAATGAATAGTTAGAGTGCCCATGGGTTGTTATGGATTTTCCACCCAACTAAACATTTAAAAATAATTAAAACGCAATATTGGAAGGTTTTCGAATTTAGCCACGAACCACCGTGAATTCGGTTTTTATTAAAGGAATGCAACCAGTTGATCGGTCACGTTTGATTCACTTAAGGTCCGGTTGTATGACATATTGTTCAGCTTTGGCCTAGGGACTCAAGTACAGTGGTCGGGTTATCCTCTAGGTAAGGAATTGCGTTCTCGAAACCATTTTGCCAAGGCCCAACTCATAGTCCTCTAGTCCCCTATGGCTACTAACCAAACATGAAATACCCCCATGCCCTAAGGAGAGGGAGTAAAAACAAATGTGGGAATTCTTAAGTAATTTCTCAAATTAAAAATGCAATCTACTAAATATTTTAAAAGATTTTTAAAGATTTGGAAAATATTTTGAAAGTGAGGCATAGTCTCAGGTTTGGTGTGTGCAATATTTATTAAAAAAAACATTATTTCCTAAAATAAAAGATATAAGTAACTACTTTCCTAAGATACAAGATTTAATAAATATTTACCAAGAAATAAAAGATATCATGTATAATTACCTAAAGAAGCTATAAACAATTAAGGAGCAATTAAACAGTTCAGATAGGCACGTATAGGGTTCCTAACATATGACTAGGACAATTTTTAACCACCTATCTTAAACCTTCGGCTCTAATACAAATCTGTCACACCCCAACCTAAAGCGAAAATGCCGGGACGTGAGCATGATTGCTCATAGCTCGAGGTAACTATCATACAATAATGGTGACAATATCTAATAATTTATTTTATTCCAAATAAAACAATAATATCCAAAAATAGCAAATAAATTCCAACAATAATCCATAACAAATAAAGAAATAATCCAGGTTAAAATTGAAGTAAATTGTCTTTATGATTTCCTAAAGTCTCGACTAGCAATCCAATACTTCAAGTCCTTAGTTCATGCGAAAACCTGCATATACGTAGAAAATACAATAGGTTTGTCAACAATAATGTTGAGTGAGCAAGTCATTAAGTTTTACAATAATGTATAATATGAAAAGATAGCAAAACTTAGGTAAAGTGGTAAATAAACCAAACCAATGAGCAAATAAAGTGTTAATCGAACCATTGCCAACCGAATCGGGCGCCGGTTAAAACTAGACGGTCATATGATCATACTATAATGAGAATATGGTGGACCTCTCCGAATCCGCAAATTAAACAAGTAATCAAATAGCATTTATGTCTAGCAATTCACACACAATATATCGTTTTCTAATGATTGAGATATGTATAATATGAAATACTATAAATACGTATACGCCCCCAAAACGTTTGAAAATATGTGAAAACAGGGGAATGACAAAACTCACCTTAATAACAAGCGAGCTAATAAGATATTAAAAATAAAATAAAGAGTCTTCCGATTAACGCGCCGAACGAAGATAATCAACAGGACCTGAAACTTAGCAGTATGAAAGTATAAGTAAAAATGAACCTAACGCCGCTGGAATCAATCCAAACGGATGAGTAGAACTCAAGTTATGTCAATATTAACGTTTAAACGAGTCGAGTCTGACCAGAATCCGAACTTCGAGTCGGGAGTCGGGTTTTGGGCAGAACCCTTAAAATTTTATTTCGAGAAGAAAAGTCTTCTGGACCAAATGTTGAATCCGAACAGAAACATGTGAAAACAAGAAGTCAAAGTTGTTGACTGCTTTACACTTTATCGGGTTTTAAAGCAATTGACCAGTTAATACCCTTCAATCTCAGAAACTGATTGAAGGTTATCGACTAGTGAATGTTTAGGAATGAAAACTCAGTTTACAACTTACCCGGAATGTGAATGAACAACGAGATATAACGAGTCAAAGGTCCTTGGACTAGCAAAGTCAACCGGTTATCAGCGGTTCTTCGAAAAAAACAATTTCACTGATTGAAGGAGTTTTGGTGGTCAGTTTGATCCTGACCTGTCACACCCCAACCTAAGGTGGAAATGCCGGGGCGTGAGCATGATTGCTCATAGCTCGAGGTAACTATCATACAATAATTGTGACAATATCTAATAATTTATTTTATTCCAAATAAAACAATAATATCCAAAAATAGCAAATAAATTCCAACAATAATCCATAACAAATAAAGAAATAATCCAGGTTAAAATTTAAGTAAATTGTCTTTATGATTTCCAAAAGTCTCGACTAGCAATCCAATACTTCAAGTCCTTAGTTCATGCGAAAACCTGCATATACGTAGAAAATACAATAGGTTTGTCAACAATAATGTTGAGTGAGCAAGTCATTAAGTTTTACAATAATGTATAATATGAAAAGATAGCAAAACTTAGGTAAAGTGGTAAATAAACCAAACCAATGAGCAAATAAAGTGTCAAGCGAACCATTGCCAATCGAAACGGGCACCGGTTAAAACTAGACGGTTGTATGATCATACTATATTGAGAATATGGTGGACCTCTCCGAATGCGCAAATTAAACAAGTAATCAAATAGCATTTATGTCTAGCAATTCACACACAATATAACGTTTGCTAATGATTGAGATATGTATAATATGAAATACTATAAATACGTATACGCCCCCAAAGCCTTTGAAAATATGTGAAAACAGGGGAATGACAACACTCACCTTAATAACAAGAGAGCTAATACGATATTAAAAATAAAATAAAGAGTCTTCCGATTAACGCGCCGAACGAAGATAATCAACAGGACCTGAAACTTAGCAGTATGAAATAAAAGTAAAAATGAACCTAACGCCGCTGTAATCAATCCAAACGGATGAGTAGAACTCAAGTTATGTCAATATTAACGTTTAAACGAGTCGAGTCTGACCAGAATCCGAACTTCGAGTCGGGAGTCGGGTTTTGGGCAGAACCCTTAAAATTTTATTTCGAGAAGAAAAGTCTTCTGGACCAAATGTTGAATCCGAACAGAAACATGTGAAAACAAGAAGTCAAAGTTGTTGACTGCTTTACACTTTATCGGGTTTTAAAGCAATTGACCAGTTAATACCCTTCAATCTCAGAAATTGATTGAAGGTTATCGACTAGTGAATGTTTAGGAATGAAAACTCAGTTTACAACTTACCCGGAATGTGAATGAACAACGAGATATAACGAGTCAAAGGTCCTTGGACTAGCAAAGTCAACCGGTTATGAGCGGTTCTTCGAAAAAAACACCAAAAACCGACCTAATCTGAGATGGGCAGCAGGTACGATGGCTGAGAGGATGATATTTAGGGTTTGTGTAAAGATTTGTGGCATGGTTTAAGGCTTGTTTATATATAAATACATAAACCGAACTAATTTTAGTCTTTTTGGCCCGTTAAGCAAGTAAATTTGTTTTAATAAAAGAATCAAGGAATATAATCATAAAGATTCGTTCTTGGGCAGTAAATAATGAATTAGGATTTGTATCTTAACTATAATACATTTACTTGGTCCTTACTTCTCGCGATTCATGCTTAAAATAACCAATTTTATGCCATAAACAAGTTAATAAACGAAAACAAACTAAGATTTATCGCGAACTGACTGTGCAGCAGCACTGACCAGCTTCGGACAACCACCGCGCAGCGCTCCGGCATCCAGGTGGGTCAAGTTTCAGTTTTGTGCAATAATGGTCCCTATAGTTTGGTTTTGATCAACTTATGAACTATTTTTGTTATAGTTAGTGAATAAACTATCATTAAAACATTGAGGGCTTAAAGTGAATATAAGGAAACTAGATGACTCATAAATGCAAGGTTTTATTAAATATTTGGATCCGAAATAGGTTCGTATAATGATAAAGTGGAATGAACGAATACGATAAAAACCCGAAATGTTACACGACCCATTAAGGGGCAAAAAAGTCAACTTTTGTGATTTTTCAATTACTATATCTTCTTGTCAAAACTAGCTTTCGGACCAGAAGACTTTTATGCTTGTCTTGATATTTTGGGTGTACTGGTCAAAACACGACTCCCGATTTGAAGTTGGGATTCTGAATAGTACAAGCTCGTTTAAACATTAATAATCTAATATCTTTTATTCATTCGTTTGACCTAATTCCAGTGGCTATGCTCTCGTTCTTTTATGCTACATGCTTGTTTATTTATTTATTTATTAATGTATCGCATTTGGAGAGGGCCATCATAATATATCGTAGTTAATATGATCATACGTCATCTTAGTAGCCATCGCCTGATTTGCTAGGCCATGGTCAACTAACACCATTATTTATATTTATTTTGTCTTAGTAGCCAAAGCCCGATTCGCTAGGCAATGGTCAAACAACACCAATTATTTTCACATTATTTAATTGTTGATGCTCATGATATTGATTTGCATTATTTCTCATATATAATATTTAGTGTCAAAATCTGGTGATTACTAGCTTAAATTAATGTTGAGTAACCTATTGTATTTTGTACGCATATTGCAGGTTATATATATATGGTTGAAGTGAAGTATGAATAGCTTAGTTTGGACTTTAGGTTATTAAATAAAAAGACAACAAGTTTGGATGTTTTTTAGTATTTGTTTTAGATTTATTTGTATTTGGTTGAATTTTATATTTGACTGAACTTAATAAAGAAATTTAGATATTGTCATAAATATTGTATGATAGTGTCTTGCGAGCAGTGAGCAATCAGTTCGTGCCCCGGCATATTCGCCTTAGGTAGGGGGTGTGACATTATGAGGGTTTATGATCTTATGCACTTGGTAAACTTTTCCAAGTCTAAACCAGGGACTCCACCAGAAAATGGTTTTTTAGATTCATGCGTGGAAGTCGGAATGGATGAAGTACCATAAAGTGGTCTCAGTTTGTGTGAGACATAGAGTGCACGCTGGAAGATTTTAGGTGAAGATTATCAATGAATTTTTAATGTAGACCAAAAGCGAGCAAGAAACAAATGAAGTAATTGCCAAGGGGGAGTCTGTTGGTGCTTGATGGTTCCGGTAGTTCATTAGTTATGTTTGTAATCGATTCAGTACTTGATACATTGTGTTATGGCTGTTTACATTTGTGTTTTGAATATGTTGATGCTAGGGTGTAGTTAAGTTTGAACGAAGCTAGTTAGTGGCGAAGTTAGCCAACTTCTCGAGGTCTGTAACAGGCGAAGTTGTCTATTATATAAAGACAACTTAGGCCAAGGTTTAAGTTGTTGTTCGTTCTTCGCCTCTAGTCGTTCACTCTGCTTATGTTTTAAATTTTTATAAAGATATTATTCAATACAAGAAGCTTTTACCTTAATAACTTGTTTCTTCTCGTTGTACATTTAATTACACTTGCAAATGAAGACTAAAGGGATTCTGCACCCTGAGAGTCTGTGACAATCTTGTTACCAATCCATTCTAGGGACCTATAGTAAGGTTTTAAGGGAACACGTTCAATGTGATATTGCTAAAGAGCTACCCAAGGATCAGCATTTATATGATATTGCTAAGGTGATGAAGCCCAAATTTGATGGGTATTTTGGAGATATTGATAGTATGAAATGGTGTTATATTTTACTTTCTTAGTTGGTCCAAGGAACAAGAAAATGTTTTGTATATTGTATCAGAATATCACTATGGAATGGAACAAAAGGAATTTTTTGAATTAAATAAAACAAGCGTAAGAATGGAATGCAAGAGTTACACGAAGATTATTATATGCAAACTCACGCTCCACACAATACGATCAACTACAGGTTCAATATCAACTAATTCTACAAGTACTACAACAAGTCATGATTTTGGAGACACGTCGAGAATAAGATGAAAGCGAGTCAAACATCTAATTCTCAGTTAGTGAATTGGATAAGTATTTGGGTGAAAGTGTTTAAGCTTTTGATACTAATGTTAGTTTTGACATACTAACTTAGTGGAAGGTAAATAGCCCAAGATTTCCAATTTTATCTCGTATGGATAAACATTTGTTAGTTATTCCCATCTCAATGGTCGCATTAGAATCAGTGTTTAGCACAAGTGGGAGGGTGTTGGATTCGTATAGGAGTTCTTTTGGTGACAAAACTACTGAATGCCTAAAATACACACAGGATTGGCTTCAAATAGAAAGTAATCTGAGAAAAGGAGAAGTTTCCAAAACAATAACTCAACTGGAGAAAGACACGTTCTTAATTTTTTCTTCAAGATCTTTTTTAGTTTACCATTGGGATTTTCATGAACTTTTTTGTTTATGTGCATTTGAAAGAAGAAGAAAACATTTCAAGATTACAATTTGAATTTTAAGATTTTGATTTTGTAGATCATGAATTTTATTTTAGACCTTCAGTTTTAATAGTTTGATGTTGAATTTTGAAATTTGGATTTTGTTGAATTACTTAATTTGCTTAGTTTATTTTGTGGCATACCCAAAGTTTCTGTAACAGCCCTGCTACCGCCGCACCATAATATTGTCCGCTTTGGCTGGGACGTACCACCATCGCCTCACGGATTTGCTTTTGGTTGCCCAGGTGAAGACTTCATAGGAGGTCACCCATCCTGATACTACTATCACCTGAGCACACTTAACTGTGGAATTCTCCCCTCATCCACTACCATTAAGCGCCCAAAACACGTTATGATGGGGAAGATATCCACCTCCTGTAAGACCCCGAATCCCAGGAATCCTATAGTTGGTAATCACATCCACAATTTCACCAAAAATTTAAAACCAAACAAATCATTTTACTTAAAACAAGTTCAGAGTAAATAAACAGCGGAAAATTCGTAAGTATTAAAAATTCCCCAAAACCGGGAAAAATACCAAACGATAAACAATGGAAAAAGTTAAGTATTAAAATCCCAAAACCGAATATAAAGTAAAGTGTTTGTTTTATTTTAAAGTTCTCGTCTAGAAATGCCTTCAACTCTCCGAGTAGCAGCCAGCACGTCCAAGCGGTAAGCATCCTCCTCATAACCTGAAACTCACACTAACATACACACAAAGTCAGCTTGAGCTGAGTGAGTTCAAGTTTTAATAAACGACATTTATATAAATCATTCCAAAAGTTTAAATATAATACGGGATATGAACAAATAGGCAATGGGTAAATGATAAGTAGCTATACTTATATATATATATATATCCTTATGCATATCATCCAAGTAACAACATCAAGGTCGAACACGCATATGATCCAACACGTGATACGGGATTTTAGGGACCCGTTATGATTATAATGCCACACGGGCCGCCCCCCCTTACGGGCTTTCCAAGGCCCGCCACAGGATTTTAGAACCTAAGTAGTATAGTTTAGCCCGGCCAAAATCATCATGCACACAACATTCCATACGATGGTGACCATGCCACACGAGCCTCCCTCCTTACGGGCTTTCCAGGGCCCGCCATAGGATTTTAGAACTTGAGTAGTATAGTTTGGCCCGGCCAAGATCACCATACACCGTATGCCAACACACAGTAGGCATACGCAACCATCCTTAGTTAATAATAACTAATTAACATCACTAATTTTAGGCCATAAGGTAACACATGTGTATACATACATACATATATATATATATATATCATCCCAAAATATATCATAATACAAGTAAGCGCATGCGAAATCATACAGTATTCATAATTTATTTCAAAGGTTATAGATCTAAAACAGTAGGAGGAATAATAAGCAAATAAATAAATAAATATCACCAAATAATACATTCATGGTCGAACACACGTACACGGGCCTCTCCACCACGAGTCAAGACTCGAGTAATATATTTGACCCGGATGCGGTAAGACGTAAGCACGTGACACGAGCCTCTCCACCACGAGTCAAACCCAACTAATATATTTGATTCGGTCACGGCTTACACATCCAAACACGTGATACGGGCCTTTCCACCACGAGTATAACCCGAGTAATATTTTTGACCCGATCACGGTTAAACATACAACGGGCCCCTCCACCACGGGATTTTAAAACCCGAGTTATATATTTGACCCGCCTTAATAATGATCACGCCACACGGGCCTCTCCACCACGGGATTTGAAAACCCGAGTAATATATTTGAGCCGGTCGTAATTATCATGCACACACACATCAATGAACCTACTCACATAGTTCTAAGTTACAAGGAACTAAATAACATCAACAATCGTAGGCTATAAAGTAATATATAATAGTCAGTCCAAAATATGAACTAAAGTAAAAAGGTCTACTCGTATTCAATTAACACCAGGAGTAATGACATCCTCGAGCCTAGACCATAAGTAATATATATAACCTTAATGAACTTAAGACAAGTCTAAAATATCATAAGGCCTAGATTATAATTAATATATATAATTTTCAGAAATATATAATTATAAACGAATCTAATGATATCCTCTGGCATAGGCTATCAATAATATATAGTTCTTCAGGAATATATAAAAACAATAAACGAGTCTAATAATTCCCTTAAGCATGGACTATCAATAATGTAAACCTTAGCCAATCGATCAACCAAACAACATCATCACATGTAAACTATAAATAATGAGTAGTCTGGGAACTAATACAAGGCCCAATAATAACCTCAAGCCAAGACTATAGGTAATATATATAAGTTTAGGGATTATAAGATTATAAACGGGTTTAAAAAAATTCTACGGCATAGGATATAATCTAAACATAATTCGAGAAATATACAAATACCATTGAAACTGCACAATATCGTCCAAAACGTTTAAACGGATAAAATCGTAAGGAGGTGTGTATGCTAGCCCAAAATGTAAAAAGAGTTAAAAAGGGGCATCATGAACTCACAGTCACCTGTCAATCCCACAAATCAAACGCCTGTCGGATTACGAACAATAATTACTAACGGTACAGAATCGACTCGTTTATCCTACGAGGCACTCTAACATGGTTTGATTTACCTAAAGCCTCACCTCACCAAATTCATTTACAACAGCTCCCGGGGCCTTGTATTTACCAAAACCACCCTTAGATAATCCCGGTGACCAAGGATTCTCAAATTACCCCCGGAAATTGCTGGATGAGACGAATATGCACGTTTATGAGTTGTTTATGCACTTAACAACCAACTCAGCCCCATGTGAACCAAATTTAATAAAATCACAACCGACAAGTCCACACAACACCGCACGAGTTGGATGGATCGGTAATTCGCAAGCACAACTCACAAACTACCAACAAACGCGAATTTGCGTAGCACCGACCCGTTTGAGTAACCGACAACCAATTCAGCCCCAATACTTAAAAAAATAGTTTTTCCAGAGCCCATATATCAAACCGATGCTACATAAACTGAATTGGTTGTTAATCCCTTCAAACCTCGCGCTAAACGAAACAATTTAACAATATAGACAACCGAACACTGGTTTTCAATCTATCACTATTTGACCAATAAAACGAAAACCCTAGCTCACGATATTAAAGTATGTTACATTAGACATACCTAAGAAGATGACGGAGCAAGAATCATAACCAAAACAGCCCCGAAAGATGCACGAAAAGGCAGCCACCGGTTAAGCCTAAAATGAAAGTATCGATCAATAACTAGTATAACATGCAGATTTTAGCATGCAAAGATGTATTTTATACATAGGAAAACCATAGAAATAAATTATGAAATGTTTACCAGAGTTGTATAAATGTCTTGGGTATCTAAAAGTATTTTTATTATATTTTTCCAATTCATAAAAAAATCATAAAAATTTATCCAACACCGAAAGGTACGTGAAACTATTTCCGTCTGCAGCACAAGTTTTTTATTTTTTTTAAAATCATTACCAATACAAATTAAACGATTCCAATTGGCTTGTAATATTAACTCAAAATATGAACTTTCAGAAGTGGAATCAACCAATTTGGACTTGTCAAAAAAGAGTAATGATGTCGGGAAGACAGTCCAGAATCCGTCACCCGGCATCAGCTTTGACACACGATCTTATAAAATCATAAAAACCATTCAAATCTCGATCAAAAATTACATATTATACCTTTCTGGAAACTAGACTCACAGTAGAACATCATGGAAACAAGAATCGATCAAAAATAATAAATTATCATCGAGTTACAGGCCAAACAATAAACTAGTACGAATCTGTCAGCAACTGTTCTAATCAAAACTCAAAGCCTAACATGATTATAACATCTCTAGGGTTCAATAATGGGTTTAATGGTGAAAAAGAGGTTCCTTGACATGGTATTAACCTGGAATTAGTTGGGAGAAGGCTTGATTATGGATGGAGTGAAGCAAATTGATAGGGGTGGGGGAGGTGAAGAATGTCGATCGTAACAATGGAGGCTGCCATATTTTTTATTTTTTTTTCTTTTAGGTTATTATTCTCAACATATTACAGTCTGACCCTTAAATTATGCAATTGCGTTTACTTGTTTCCAAAGTTGATTAAATGAACTATTAGAATGCCTACAAGACCCCTCAACCTTAAATATTAAAACTCGAATAACATACAAACTCAACAACGTGCATGCCGATAAATGAAAATTAGTGGGTAGTACATGCAAATCTAGTCCTTTAAGTTATAAGAGGTGATGCCTTCAGCAAAAGGATGGGTGAACAGACTTTTAAAATGTATTATAAGGCTCTAAATTAGGAAGATGAAACCCCGGCTTTTAAACAAACATTAATAGCGATCATGCCGATTAACGAAATTTACGGCTGTTACACCTCCTCATAAAGAAGGCTTAGTTCTCCTCCCCAACCGATGTGGGATGTCACAATCCACCCCCCTAGGGGTACAGCATCCTCGCGGAACCTGGCACCACCAGTCCGGCCATGGCTGTGATACCATCTGTAACAGCCCCGCTACCGCCGTACCATAATATTGTCCGCTTTGGCTGGGACGTACCACCATCGCCTCACGGATTTGCTTTTGGTTGCCTAAGTGAAGACTTCCTAGGAGGTCACCCATCCTGATACTACTTTCACCTGAGCACGCTTAACTGTGGAATTCTTCTCTCATCCACTACCATTAAGCGCCCAAAACGCGTTATGATGGGGAAGGTATCCACCTCCTCATAAAGAAGGCTTAGTTCTCCTCCCGAACCGATGTGGGATGTCATAGTTTCAGTCCAAATTTGACAAATTCATAAAGATGATTGACTTAAAATAATCATAAGATAAGTAATGGAGAAATTAGATAAACATCTTATGTTAAGGAGATAAAGAAACTTCATCCCACATGGAAAGAGGGAAGAAAGTGGTAGCTCTTTATAAGAAATAAAGTTTCCGTAATAATATTCTTATGTGGCTAATTACTCTCAATAGTCCTAGCGGAGACTGCAAAGCACCCGACGCGTACGGGCACGGGCATGGACGAGGGGTGTGGACCTTTGATGACGCACTTTACACGCTCGCATCGCCGCAAGCCGCATTAATATTTTTGAACTATGGAAGATAAATCAAGGTGTGACGAGCTACCAAAGTTCAGGTACTAAAAATGAAAATTCTGGAAATCTTGCTACTTCACGTGACGCGAAGGAATCACCTTCTCCATCCTCGCGCTACGCGAAGTAATGATTAAGTAATTGTGTCGTTAATTGACACGTGGCAACACGTCATAGGACACGGTGACACGTGGCAGGTCTAGTTGTTAAATCACCAGACCTATTGGTCTACTTCGTGTGACGCAAAGGGATGCTTCACGCTACGCGAAGAATAAGAAATATCAATGGCGGTTAGTTTGTCCTTCAAGCTACGCGAACGGTTAACATGAAATGCCTCGCGCTACGCAATAGAGTACATTTCAGCTTATAAATAGGTGGCCTTACTGTGATATTGTGACACCTCGCACTTTCACGTTAACACCGTTAACCTAAACTCCGTTATCTTACACGCCATGCATAGCATTTACATGAGTCAATAAAGAGTCACACACATGAGTCCGTCAGTACATGTTGGTAATTAATGTCGAATTAGATATGTTAAAATAATTGGGATATAATTGTTGTGTGTATACACTATGGTCTGTTCTAGACAGAATACCCAAACTCAATCCTTTTGGACTAATGCTAAGGAAAGAATTCGGATATTCTTTTCTTCATTTGTCACATTTGAATCACAAAGAAATTGTTGGTTATGGTTGATGATCAGAAACCACTTGCTATGTGTTTTTAGTGTGGTGGGTTAGCTGTGGTACACCCTATATATAAACACTAATGGTACATTGAAGGTGGATATTAAAGCCAGATCATTAACCAAACCTTAGCACCTTAAGAATCTTTGCTTCTACTCTGATCTTGAGGAACCAGTTCTCGCATCAAAGAGGTAGAAGAAAAACGCCACTGAAATTAAGTAGGAAACCTTCTTAATGACGTTATCTGATGTTAGACGTGAACCCTAATTCCCGCTAGAGCGGTGGACCAGAATAACCGATTGCTTACATATGATGATTCAATGTCTTGATCTGAATGCCCATGAAACTTATCGACTAAACTTCTAGGATGAGTTAGTTTATAGCATCCTCTGTTTTTGATACCCGGATCTTGATAAGGTTAATTCTGTTGTTAAAACCATCCTTTGGATATGTTTTCCCTTTCTCACTAAAAGCCACATCATTGAACCATATCTCTTATTCTCAGTCATAGTGACTAGCTTCTGTACTAAATTCATATCTCACCTGTTGGGGCAAGGTGAAGTTGAATATCAAAAGATTTTTTTTTTTGCTTGTTCCTTGGACTTCGTCATCAAGTAACTCAAACTTTTAGCGGATGCGACACCATTTGAGTAAATAGTAGTTCAATTGACTGAATTCTCACACTTTCTTGTGATCATGGCGACTAATAAGGAAGAGGAAAACAGACTGAACCCTTGACACCTTTCATATAGTTTTGAATACGAAAAGTTTCTGATAGTTCCAGAATAAGCGACACGATGCCTGACTTGGATATTCACTCAATTTTCTTATTAATTTTACCCGACTGCTTGGTTTCAGTTAAAATATATTTCTTTTTAAAAACCTCACTTGCTAGGAATTATCCCCCCCCCCCCCTTTCGTGGCAGTGACTGCACATTTCCGATCTTTAGTGTTGGTATCTCATGTCAACGAACGTTAGAACACCCGCTTTGGGCTACTTTAACTTCAATCACTTTGAATAATTCCTCGAGTGCCTCCAACTCGCGTAATCCTAGAAATTGGAGGATCTTGATTCTAACAAATTACCGTGTCAGTGAATCTGGTATGACCTATCTCATCATCCTTTCGTTCAGATCACTTATCCTTCGTGTCTACACAGGTAACCTCAGGTACACGCTAAAAGTATATACTTCATGAAGCTTTAAATACTTATTATTCGGATCATTCTGCGATAACTCGCCTTTTACATTTCACTCAAATTCACTATGTGTGGACCCCACCCTAACCCGACATGTTATATATTTCAGACATGCTTCTAAATCATTGGAGTGCCGGCTGCCATGGCCTAAAAGAAAATTTAAAAGCTTCCAGCTTATAACTCTACTGGACATATAGATTTTGTTTGTACTAATTTCTCATGTGGATCCATAGAAGGAACTCAACCACACTTGTGAGTAATGCCTATGACTACCATAACCTGTTGTAAGATTTCTCATCCTTGAGCTACCAGGAAATCAACTTATACTTTAGACCAAGTACAATATGACTCGTATCGGAAATTCTTCGCTCGATAGCCTAACTTGATCTATAGTTAAATTTCTGATATATGAATCCACGTTGATGTACCACATTCTCTTGAGACAGAGTGGTTTCAACTACTAAATCTTAATCAGTAATGTTGTTCCGACAGCGATAACTTTACCTAATTGCTACTCATGTTATGAACTCAATCTTACCAATGAAAAGAGACTAAACTGTCGGGATTTAACCTCTTAGTGCCTCTAAAAGTCGCGATACTTTCTTGTTTTCATGTATGCTTAATGCCACCGGCTTGTATTCTTTGAAATCCTTGTTTAGGCTGGGGGATACTTGACTTTCAACTGACTTCTGGCACTATCATAATCATTTATGCTAGACACATTTTGTCACTTTATACTGTCAGGTGTTTTGACTCCTTCGTTATCGATAAACTATGTTATAGTTTCAAAGTATCATAATCAAAATTTCAGGACGAAATTTCTTTCAACAATGGGATGATGTGACAACCGGAAAATTTTTCTTAAGCATTTGCAACACTATCGAAATAATTGTGACACTAACCAATAGACGGGATGTCTACTAAATTCATTTTGATCTTTCAATGGGCGGGAAGTCTATTTAATTCATTTTGATCATACGTATAGACGAGAAGTCAACTTAATTCATTTTGATCAAACACATAGACGAGTCTATCGGTTTACTTAGCGGCACTTATCAATTTTCGGGACGAAAATTCTTTCAACAAGAGGGAAAATGTGACACCCCGCACTTTTACGTTAACACCGTTAACCTAAACTCTATTATCTTACACTTCATTCATAGCATTTACATGAGTCAATAAAGAGTCACACACATGAGTCCGTCAGTACGTGTTGGTAATTAATGTCGAATCAGATATGTTAAAATAATTCGGATATAATTGTTATGTGCTAGATGATTTTATGTGTTACACGATTTAGTACATTATGATCTCTTAACATGTTATTAGTTATTATGTGAAAATAATACCTCGAGCATATGTTCATAATATTATATGTGTGAAATTACATGTTAAATCATTATGTGTTTAGTTCATAGCTTGTTTGATGGAATTGCGAGCGATTGCGCGTAATTGATACGATTTCAGCTTTTACAAGAACAATATTTTACGAGGTAACAACAAGGCTTGGTTTTATAGACTTTGGTTATAATTTTAGTTATAACGATTCGTTATAACCCGGTTTGTGTTAAAAGATTCGTTTAAAGCTAAAACTCATTCTAAAACGACCATTCTTGTAAATGTGTTTAAATATAATATTAATAAAAATAATCGAACCTTAATCCCACCCCAAAAAACCATCGACATCTACTCTCCCTCTCTCACATTTCAAATCCTCAACTGAACCCTAATTCATCTTTCAATTGAATCTTTATTCTTGCAATTGGTGGTGTCTTTGAGTGATTCGCATGATTCCTAATGTTAATTGGTCAGTTAATTTTATGTTTTGACGAGTTCTTGATAAACCCTAGATGTTCAATCTCTGTAATTTTAATGATTATGATGCTAATTGATGAAATAGAACCCTAGAGATGACATAAACATGTTAGGGTTTGAGTTTTGATGATAACAGTTTGCTGACAGATTCGTAGTCATTTATTGTTTGGTCTGTAACTCGATGATAACTGATTTTTTTTTATTGATTCTTGTTTCCATGATGTTATAATTTGAGTCTAGTTTCCAGAAAGTTATAATTTGTAATGTTTGGACGCGATTTGAATGATTTTTATGTTTTTCAAAAACATAGGTCAAAGCTGATTCGGGGATTTATATTCTGGTCTGTCTTTCCGATACCATTACTCCCTAATGACAAAGCCAAACGGGTTGGTTCCACTTCTAAAACTTAGTATTATGAGTGTAGGAGACAACCCAATTTTCCTTGCATAATTTGGATAAATGAGTTGAAAGAACCATTAAAATACTTTTTTGTAGCGCAATCTGCTGAACTATTGGTACCTATCTACAATGAATGAACTATTGTGAGTTTAATATGCATGAAAAAAATACAATAAAATTTTTTTGAGATACCTAATTCATACATTCTACTGTGTTAAATTTTGTAGAATTTATTTCTAAGTTTTGATTACTAAATAAAATCCGTTTGTACATGCTATAATCTGTCTTGTAAACTGCTTGATCAGAAGACAATTGCTTGATGTTTTGATCATGGTGTGACATAGGATGCATGTTAGAACAACTTTGAACTACCAACATTAATTGCAATCACCAACGAGTCGTCGGGTTAATTTTGTTTTTGTGTGTGAGTCCATACGTGAGTCTTAGAGTGTTATGTTGTTGAACACACTCTCATAACATAAACACTTGTACTAGGTAGAAGTTAATGAGTCAAGTGCATTCTTTTGGCTTTTGAGAAAAGTCTATTACACGCAACATCAGGTGAGTCATGCTTTTTCCAACTTGTTTTTTGGATTGAAAACACAAATTCGTATACTTGTTTTCTGGATTGAAAACAACAAAACATCCTCCTTACTTGTTTTCTGGATTGAAACACAAAATATTTTCCTATACTTGTTTTCTGGATTGAAAACACGGACATACATAAATACTGGTTTTCTGAAGGAAAACTGATGTGCGTGCGGTGTATATATAAATATATGATTATTTTTCACACGAAATCGGGTTTTAAGAATGGTTTTCACCTAAACTTAATAAAACACACACAAATGGCAATTGTACCAATCGTATATGTAATATAGCTGCGGTAAGAACCGAGTATCAATCCGTGGACATGTAAATTTTAATATTAAATCTTTGTAATTAAAATAACCGTAAGATATGATCTTAAAATAACCGTAAATTTTTAGTCACTTTTAAATCTTGAATCTTCCTATTATCATTTTTTACTAACTTTAAATTATTGTTATAAGTCATTTTTGTTTTTGTTTTTAAAAGTAATTTTTAAAGTGACTTATAACAATAAGTTAAAGTTAGTAAAAAATGATAATGGGAAGATTCAAGATTTAAAAGCTATCACCTTAACTTTAGAATCCACTTGATTTCTAATGATGGTAATCTTTAATATATGATAAATTGAGTATTATATTTTTTATGAAAAGAGTAGTTTCTAGTTATAGATAACTATTCCTTTGATTTTTTGGAAAACTAGTACGAATTACACAAACTAATCACCTCAAATCATAATTGTATGTGAACCTTTATGTTGAAATTTAAGGATATAAATTATCATTCTATTAAGAAACTCAAATCTAATAATCGGTTGGAAAGATAACATGAAAAACACCTAATCCACCTATGGTTGATTTAAGTAGACAAAGTTCAAGTATTCCTTTAATTTATGAATTTTCAACCCAAGTGAATATCAAAATAGTTGTGTTAACAAAACACTTATAATATTACTTAACAAGAATATCAATTCATAACAAATGTTCAATCTTTTCAAATCTAAACATGAGGATATGTGTTTAACCAATTTTCATGTTAGCATACAAGAATTATTTTAACTATTTCAAGATTTAAAGTTATAAAGTTGTATGAACAACATTTATAAATAAATGGTAAAATCAAGAGTCTTTTAACATAACAAGACATGCCATTTATAATTCTTGGAAACTACTTTCAATTGTTTAAACACAATATTTCATCAAAAGATAACCAAGAACTTAATCATTATTTTAACATAAAATTATCATATATTAGTTTCAACCATCAAAAGTTATCAAGTTTCATCATAAGTTAAGGTGATATGATAAGTTTAGCTCATGATAATAATGAAATATACATCAAAATAGAAGAACATAGCATCCATAATTAACTTTAAGATAATCTAACCAAGCTAGATGATTATGTGAATGCTTATAACTCCTTCTTGATGTTGTATGGATCTTCAAGCGCTTCTTATTGCCTTCAAATTTCTGGAATAAAGAGGTGAGAATGGTGAGTTTTGAGTATGATTTCCAGATGTGTCTTGGTGTATCTAAAAATGGAGCTTGAAAGGCCAATTTATAGGCAAATTCTGCAGGAGGCATGGGGCATGCCTCACAAGGCACAACCCTGTGCGGATACCCAAATCTCTGACATAATATCCTTTTGTACTTAGAACACATGTATGTACTTGTGTAATACCCCAAACTTTTGCTTATATTGTTGTTTAGTTCTAGGGATAAGCAGTGATTAACTGAAGATTTGTTATTTTATAAGTTTGGGACTAAAATAATTATGATGGAAAATCTTGAGGTGCCATTATGAAAATTGGGAATTAATTCACCATCTTGTAACAAAAAAAAATACCCTACCGGCCGATATATTGAAGTTGTTTTCCTCATCAGTTTGTGATGCAATCAAGAAGAAATCATCATTCGATTTGCCATATCTTGACCCCCCCCCCTTTGGAGGCTCTCTAAGGAAACTTAGATAATTAATGGCCTATGCAAATTAACCCACAATCCTGGTGGAATTGAACCGGCTTTAGTTTCGCCGCCTAGACGAAATCAAGATCATAATCAAGCCATAGATGTTAGGTTGTTGTTCCTGGTTTGGATTCTAGACTGAGAATCCTTTGTATATCCCCACTTGTTTCAAGGTAATCATCTTCTTTGGTGTGTGCACGTTTTTTCCGTAATCATAATTATATTGTGAAGATCGTTCTATTTCTTTTAAGTTTAATGATCACCAGTTAGCCAAGGTTTTTCACTAGATTCATAAGAATATTAAAGACGTGTAATTGGATGTATTAGCCATGAAGAAATGGCAGCAATGACGTCTTTGTCGGACGTGATCGGTGGTCATATGGGTGGTTGAAGGAGACGGTAAGTAGTGATAAACCCTGGGGTGTTTCGGTGATGCTTGACAATAGAATTAGGGCTGTAAAGGGCTGAATCGATGACTAAATACTTCTGACACACAATGATAATGGGCTGTCAAAACGGGACAGCCGCTGCATGCGTTTGTGTTCCCTCTCCAGACCGAAATATGGCGTATGGAGCAGCAACGATTCGCGATATTTAGCAGCTGCCTATGAGGTAATTTGTGGCTGAAATTAGTGATAAAATAGACACCAAATACAAGTGGTTTTTGGCTTCCAAAGCTGACTGAAATTGGTGCAGCAGCTGCTTGCGTTTGTGTTCGATTTCTAGACCGAAATATGGCATACGGAACAGCAACAGTTCATGGTATTTTACTACTACATATGAGGTAATTGTGGGCGGAAATTTGTAATAAAAAAGACACCAAATATAAGTGGTTTATAGCTGCCAAATATGACTGAACATGAGATGGTATGATCAGAGGTTTTGGGTTTAGTTTTGAGGTCGCCAGCACGCACAGATAGCGGGTTTGTAAGCAGATACTTTTGGATAATGATCAAGACTTGACGGTCAATTAAGACGCTTAGAAAAATGGTTCAAGACTATAGGCCAAGAATCAGGGACGTTGGCGTTGTTGCAAGCTTCAGCGGTGAAATTACATGCCGGTATAGGCGTTTTGGGGTCTAAACAGGAGTGTGGAAAACATTTAAACACTTTACACAATTAACGTGAGTTCATGATGCCCCTTTTTAACTTTTTTTACGTTTTGGACTGGCATACACACTCAATTACAATTATACTCGATTTTACTCGTTTAAAACAATTTGAAGGATATTGTATAGCCTTGTTATTACTTGTGCATTTATGAAACCTGGTGTGGACTATATTCTACACCTTAGAATATTATAGACTGGTCTTGGTCATAAATCCCGTAAGGTTATATATATATATTGCTTATGGTCTAGGCTCGAGGATATTATTAGGCCTGGTAGAAATTGAATATGTGTAGACCTGTTTGTATTGGTCCACATTTTGGAATGACTTATATATATTACTTTATAGCCAACGATTGTTGATATTATTTAGTTCTTTGCGACTAAGGTTTATGTGAGTAGACCTATTGATGTGTGTGTGCATGGTGGTTATGGCTAGGTCAAATATATTACTCGGGATTTTAAATCCCGTGGTGGAGAGGCCCGTGTGGCCTAATCATCATGGAGGCGGGTCAAGTATATTACTCGAATCCTTGACTTCGTGTCTCGTGATTCGTGGTGGAGAGGCCCATCGTTTGCTAAACCGTGATCGGGTCAAATATATTTCTCGGGTTTTACTCGTGGTGGAGAGGCCAGTATCACGTGTTTAGGTTTGTAAGCCGTGACCGAGTCAAATATATTACTCGGGTTTGACTCGTGGTGGAGAGGCTCGTGTCACGTTCTAATGTCTGCGTTCGGGTCAAATATATTACTCGAGTTTTGACTCGTGGTGGAGAGGCCCGTGTACGCGTGTTCGACCGTGGATAGATTATTTGGTGATTATTTTTATATTTATTTATTTATTTAATTATTTAATTATTCATTTACCCATTATTATCTATCCTATTTTATATCTATAACTTTTGAAACGAATTGTGAATGTTGTTTACTAAAACGAGAACTCACTCAGCTCATGCTGACTTTGTGTGTATGTTAGTTTGACTTTCAGGTTAAGGAGCGGATGTTACCGCTTGGACGTGCTAGATGCTACTCGTAGAGTTGAAGGCATTTCTAGACGAGAACTTTAAAATAAAACAAACACTTTACTTTATATTCGGTTTTGGGATTTTAAATACTTAACTTTTCCACTGTTTATTGTTTGGTACTTCTTCCTGGTTTTGGGAATTTTTGATACTCATGAATTTCAGCTGTTTATTCACTTTGAACTTGTTTTAAATAAAACGAATTGTTTGGTTTTAAATTTTTGGTGAAATTGTGGATATGATTACCAAATGTAGGATTCCCGGGATTCGGGGCCTTACAACCTGACATTGGGCTATGCCAAATCAAAGCATGGGGCGTGCCTAGCCACGTCACCAGACAAATAGTACATCTTGCATATGTTATTAGGCATGGGGTTGTGCCAAATCAAGCATAGGGCTGCATCTTCCTAGGCATCGGGTTGTGCCTGATTGAAGCATGGGGCATGCCTATCCATGTCACCAGACAATAGTACATCTTGCTTATGTCACGTTAAGCATAGGGCTGTGCCTTCCTAGGCATCGGGCTGTGTCTGACTGCAGCATAGGGTTGTGTCTTCCTAGGCATGGTGCATGCTGAGCGTCTGGAAGTTTAATTCATCGCCTTTCCTTCTAGAAAGTGCTCGTTTCTCATTTATTAGCTCGTTAATCCTTGGAAATTCAAATTAAACAAGTTACGTATCAATTCTAACTAAAATTCCCAAGAAATAACAAAGATTGGAGCGTATTTGATGTATAAAAGATATATAATTTTGTGTACATCAAACATCACCACACTTGAACCTTGCTTGTCCTCAAGCAAGCTAAACATGAAAAATGTCCAAATGGTAAATGATAACGAGACCGTAGCTGTAACATCCCCAAAAAATTAAGGTGGCCTCGAAGAAAGATACTAGAACAACACAGCCAACGGTGATCGTATGAATATATGTAGTGACATAGGAAAACATGGTTTGTATTTATGATTTTCTTTTTATGCAAAACTACACTTTCTCACAATGTTCACTCACACTCGGTTTTATATCTGATCATACATGTAATGTTGTATGTATATGAACACTCGTGTCAAAAATGTTACTTGTGAAAAATAAGCTTGTCAAGGGATCAATTCTCCAAAAACTTGTTGAAATGTTTACATAAATAGGGAGGTAATATATGTTGGTGTTTGGTTTTGGTGAAGGTATGGATAGTCCGTTGAAGGTTTGTTGGTATGAGATTTACAGGTTTTAAAAAAGTATTTACGAATAAATATAACTTGATCTAGAGCTGTGACAAATCTTTCATGCTTTTTGAGTTCACACAATTTTCTCCTTTCATCACCTTTTTTGTTTGGTGATCTTTTTTTTTTACATCAAAGTATTGAATATATGTCTTGATTGCCGTCGGTCTTCTTGAAACTAATCTTGAAATAAAAATGAAGCAAAATAGTTTGAAGTTTAAAGGGTTTATACAGCTAGATGATTTTGTGTTGGGTAAAACAATTTTATTAGACAAAACAAAGTTCAAGTAAACCCCTCCCCACACTTGAATCTCACATTGCCCTCAATGTGAAAAGATATATAAAAATGCAATACAAAATGTAGGGAAAGGATGAAAAGAAATGTAACGCCCATTAATTCTCGGTTTATGATTAAGAGCTTGTAGAGTATGTACATCTCTCAGGATTTAACCGACCTTTCTCGGAAACCTTCTCGTCATCTCGGTATGTTAAATCATTTAACTTTTCTTCCAAGTTGCCATATACTTCAATTTTGAGGTGCTAGGATGAAACTTTTTTATATTATAACACAAAACAAAAAAAAAACCCTAACTCCCTCTCTTTGATTTCCGATCGGCAGCCTCCAGCCCCCCCCCTGCGATTTTCTTCTTTCCAGCCAGGGTGTGAGCGTAAAACATCAATTGAAGGTTAGTTATATGATTCCCCAAGTCTTTTACACCTTAATTGATCTTTATATTACGCGTATTGATCGATAAACGACTTGTTTTAGGTTAACCGGGTGGCTGTCCAATTGAGCGGTTTCGGGACTGTTTTGGTTGAGGTTTTTGCACCAACATCTTCCTAGGTATGTCTAGTATAACATACTTAAAAAATCATGTTCATTGGTGTTCGTTAGACTGGTCAACTAATTGTAGTTTGATTGTTAGTGTTCGGTTAACTAGAATTGTAGTTTGATGCGTTTAACGCGAGGGTTTAAGTGATTAACGACCAATTCAGCTCGGGGGAACTTGGTTTGATGTACGGGCTGTTGAAAAATCATTTTTATAAGTTATGGGGCTGAATTGGTTGTCGGTTACTCAAACGGGTCGGTACAACGCGCAATTGCGTTTATTGAATAGTTGGTGCGTTGTACTTGCGAGCTACCGACTCATTTGACTCGTGTAGCGTCGTGTGGACTTGTTGGCTGTGATTTTATCGTATTGGGTCCACACGGGGCTGAGTTGGATGTTAACGGCCTAAACGACTCTTAAACACGCGTGTTAGTGTCACCTAGTGCTTTCGGGGGTAAATTGGGAATTCTTTATTCCCGGGAGTATCTAAGGGTCGTGTTGGTGAATGTAATGCCCCGGGGTCTGTTATGATTGAATTTGATGAGATCGAGACTTTAGGTAACTCGAACCATGTTAGAACGTCTCGTAGGATAAACGATTCCTTTCGATGTCGATTGTAATGTTTGTATGTAAACCGACAGGTGTTTGAGTTTTGGGATTACTTAGGGATACCTAGCCCGTGGTGAATACGTGTCGTGTGTCAGGTGAGTTCATGATGCCCCCTTTTTACTCTTTTAAGATTTTGGGCTAGCATGCACATCTAAGCGATTTTACTTGATGAATTTTTTAAAATTATTTTGGATGGGCTTACTTGTATAGGGTAGGCCTTGAGATGATATTATCGTATGTATGTATGTATTATTGTATGGCCAATATTTGGCGATGTTAGTAGTCGTTATCGACTACGGATATTACGTATGCCTACTTCGTGTTTGCATACGTTGATGAGATGTTACGCGTTTGGTTGTACGTTTGCTTGACCCTGATGTTATTACTTGGATGTTATATATATATATATACTTATATATATAGGGATATACTTATAAAGATGTTTATATATACATATGAAGATGATTATTTATTGATGATGATGGCCTAATTGATGTATCCCTTTATTTTAAAAATCCTTGGAATGGCTATTATGATTATTATTATCGATGTTATTTATTTAAACTTGAACTCACTCAGCTCAAGCTGACTTTGTGTGCATGTTAGTGTGAGTTTTCAGGTTAGGAGAAGGATGTCTTACCGCTTGGACGTGCATGAAGCTACTTTGACGGGAAGGGCATACTTGGATGGAAGATTTAAATATTAAACATTTCTTTTTAAAAGTTTTATCAAATATATTTAAATTGGTTTTTGGGCATTATTCCTGGGTTTTGGGAACTTATTTTAATAATTATGATTTTCCGCTGAATTATACTCTGAAATGGTTTTCGAAATGAAATGAATTGTTTTAGGTTTAAGAATTTTGTAAGTTTCGTGTATGATCACCAACTGTAGGATTCCCGGGATTCGGGGTCTTACAAGTTGGTATCAGAGCCATGGTTCGAGGGATCCGAGCATCCCCGAATGCTTGGACTCGAACTGTAAGAAAAGAGACTAGTATGCCCACCGCGAGTAGCAGCACGCCAATAGGTAACTTTAAATTATTTAGTCATTCCTTTGAATTTAAAAGTTTCCAGTATGTGATTAATTGTTTAAGTGTTAGATAGAAGGCTAATGTGATTAGGGGGCAGGGGGTGATTAGGACGGGCGGGTAAAGTAAACGACAAATTACACTGGATCAACGTCATTAGCAATTTACCCTTACCTTACATGTTCTAAATGCCACTTGTACTTGACCGTGTTAAAATTCTGTCTTTGTATGGATAAGTCATGGTTAATACTCGAGCAGCTAAGGGAGGCCATCCTAATGTACGTGGTCATGGTCGTAAGCCACGTACCGAAACCGAGAATGAGATTCCTACTTCCCAGCAGGATGCCCCGATTCATGAGGAGGGGGATAACCCCGCCTTAGATCCTGCTATATGCACGGCAATCGCGGATGAGGTTTACCAGGTGATCCATAGCGCCATTCCCGAGATCGTTGCTGAGGCCCTTAGGGTCATGGAGGAGTCATTGGTTGGTAAGAGTTCGGATAAGGGAAGCAAGAGTAAGGAGGTGCAGGTCGAAGAAGAAGAGGAGGTGTATGTGCCGAGTGGGGATGAAGATGAGGTGCGGACTATTAGTGTGTCTACCCGGGGTTGTTCGTACGGTGACTTTAAGAAATGTGACCCTCCTTCTTTCGATGGTACTAAAGATGCGTTGGCAGCACATCAGTGGGTGAGGGAGATGGAGGCCGTTCTGAGGGTTAGTAAATGTAAGGGGGATGACATGGTGACTTATGCTACTGCCTCTTTTCGTTCCGAGGCACTATGTTGGTGGGATAACTTGGCGCAGGCTATGGGTGATCGTTCGAATAGGAGGATGACGTGGGATGAGTTGAAGAAGTTGGTTCTTGATCAGTTTTGTCCTCTGCATGAATTGGATAAGATTGACCAGGAATTCTTGACCTTGGAGGCAGGTAGTATGACGCATCGGGAATATACCACAAAGTTTAATAAGATGGCTCGCTTATGTGCTGATCTGGTTACTCCTGAGGCAAAGAGGATTAAGAAGTATGTGAAGGGCCTTCCGGTGGATATTCGTTGGGGTGTGGTGACCACCGACATGAACTCTTTTCACTTGGTGGTTACCCTAGCAGGTACATTGTATGATCAGCGGGAGAAGTTGCCGCCGACCGAGACTAGAAAGACTTGGAACTCAAATTCGTATGGTAAACGACCAGAGGGAAACAACTTTAATTCGGCTGAGAAGAGGGTAAAGACTGAGAATTTGGATTTTAAAAGGGATGCGGCGTTGGGTAATTGCAAGAAGTGTGGGAAACCGCACAAGGGGGAATGTAAGAGTGGTTCTTGCTCCTGTTTTCGTTGTGATAAGGTTGGACACCCATTTCGAGTGTCGGACGTTGACTTGTTTCCGCTGTAAGTGTGCCGACCACTTGGCATCAAACTGTCCTACTACCAAGGCGAGGGGGTCCGGTCAGGGGACTTCCTCGAGGGGGAAGGTGGAAGAGAAACCGAAGGCCAGGGTGAGGGCCTTCAACATCTCCAAGAGAGAGGCGAAGGATGACGCGGATGTTGTTTCAGGTACTTTTTCCTTATTTATCTTTTATTCCACCGTTATAATTTCTCATTCCTTTGGAATCGTATGTGATGATCTTGTAACTAAGAATTAGTATAATATTATCCCAGGTACCTTTATACTTGATGAATTACAGGCGTCGGTCTTATTTGATTCGGGTGCTAGTAGGAGTTTTATGTCTACCGCTTTCTGTTCCTCGTTGAATAAATCACCCGAGCGCGTAGTCGATGTGTTTGAGGTTGAAGTCGCCGTAGGAAAATCCATTTCCGTGTCTAGGGCTATACAGGGTTGTTCCATCGAGTTTTCTGGTTATAGATTTCTGGTGCGGTTGTACTTGATGCCGCTTGGCTGTTTCGATGTGGTGCTTGGGATGGATTGGCTGGCGAGTGTTGATGCTTAGATCATTTGTGGTCAGAAACTTGTTCGTCTGAAGGCCCCGGATGAGATCCAAATTACGGTCTTCGGTTACCGGAAAGGTGCGACGCCACATATCATATCTATGCTTAAGGCGGGAAGGTTGATGTAGCGGGGTTGCGGGGCGTATCTGGCGTATGCTATAAATATGAAAACCGAGGTGGCTACCGTCGGTGATGTTCCTATTGTTCGGGATTTCCCGGATGTATTTCCAGATGATTTGTCAGATGTGCCGCCGGACCGCGAGGTCGAGTTCTAGATAGACCTTGTGCCGGGCGCAAAACCCGTTGCTCGAGCCCCTTTCCATCTAGCACCGAATGAAATGAAAGAACTTATGGCTCAGTTGGAAAACTTGCTCGACAAGGGCTTCATTCGACTGAGCCTCTCACCTTAGGGTGCCCCGGTCCTGTTCGTTAAGAAGAAGGACGGTAGCATGCGGATGTGCATTGACTACCGTGAATTGAATAAACTCACTGTTAAAAATTGGTACCCTATCCCAAGGATCGACGACTTATTTGATCAGCTCTAAGGAGCTAGTTGGTTCTCAAAGATCGACCTTAGGTCCGGGTATCATCAGTTGAAAATTCGTTAGGAAGATATTCCTAAGACTGCCTTCCGCACTCGTTATGGGCATTATGAATTCCTCGTGATGTCTTTCGGTTTGACCAACGCACTGGCTGCGTTCATGGACCTCATGAACCGGGTGTGTAGGCCGATGCTTGATCGTTCGATTATTGTGTTCATCGTTGACATTCTGGTGTATTCCAAAAGCGAATCCGATCACGCCGGTCATCTCACGGAAGTTTTTGAAGCTCTGCGAAAGAACAAGTTGTATGCGAAAGTTTCTAAGTGTTCTTTTTGGTTACGCGAGGTTCAGTTCTTTGGTCATGTTATTAACCCGAGTGGTATTTTGGTTGACCCTGCAAAGGTGGAAGCCATAAATGAATTGGAATCTCCTAAGTCTCCGTCCGAAATTCGTAGTTTTCTGGGCTTAGCGGGGTATTACCGCCGCTTCAAAATTGCTTCGTCATTGACCAAATTGACCAAGAAGAGTGATAAGTTTGTTTGGGGTTCTGAGTAGGAGGAGGTTTTCCTCGAGTTGAAGAACAGGTTGACGCCTGCCCCGATTCTAGCTTTACCCGATGGCACCGATGATTTAGTGGTTTATTCTGATGCCTCTTACCATGGGCTTGGGTGTGTTCTGATGCAGCGAGGCCGAGTCATCGCTTATGCCTCACGGTAGTTGAAGCCTCATGAGGCGCATTATCCTACTCACGATTTGGAGCTGGCGGCGGTTGTGTTTGCGCTTAAGTTGTGGAGGCATTATTTATACGGTGTTCCTTGTGTTATCTATACCGATCATAAGAGCTTAAAGTATTTCTTTGAACAAAAGGAACTGAATATGCGACAACATCGATGGTTAGAGTTGATTAAGGATTATGATCTAAAGATTATGTACCATCCCGGTAAGGCTAACGTGGTAGCCGACGCGTTGAGTCGGAAGGAGAGATCAAAACCTATTCGTGTGAAATCTTATCAGCTTATTCTTAAACCCGATATTTTGAGACAGATAGCCAACGTTCAGAATGAAGCTTTACAGGTGGAATGGATTATGTCTGAGCGTATTTGGGGTAAAGAAAAATTGTTGGAAGACGTCCATGATGGGGTGAAGTATAAGGATGGGCGTTTATGGGTACCAAGGTATGGGGGATTCAGAGGTAAAATTTTGGATGAAGCACACAAGTCTCGCTATTCCATTCATCCGGGCGCGACCAAGATGTACCAAGACCTGAAGAAGAATTATTGGTGGCCTGTGATGAAGTTTGAGGTGGCTCAGTACGTGAGTAAGTGTTTGACGTGTCTACATGTTAAGGCTGTGCACCAGAAGCCTTTCGGGAAACTTCAGCCTCTTGAAATACCTTAGTGGAAGTGGGAGCATCTTACGATGGATTTTGTGACTAAACTACCTCGTACTCCTAGGGGTAATTATGACTCCATTTGGGTAATCGTTGATAGACTGACCAAGAGCGCTTATTTCTTGCCGATTCGCAAGACTTTTAATTTTGAGCAGCTGGCCGATGTGTTTATTCGTGAGATCGTTTCTAGGCATGGGGTGCCGGTATCTATTGTTTCTGATAGGGATACGCGTTTTACCTCTAGGTTTTGGAAGAAGTTTCATGAGGAGATGGGTACCAAACTTCTCATCAGTACCGCTTATCACCCACAGACGGATGGTCAGTCCGAGAGGACCATTCAGACTCTTGAGGATATGTTGCGGGCTTGTGTTATCGATTTTGGTGGTAGTTGGGATCGTCATTTACCGTTGGTCGAATTTTCTTATAATAACAGTTACCACGCCACGATTGGGATGCCACCGTTTGAGATGTTATACGGTAGGAGGTGTAGGACTCCAGTCTGTTGTGGTTCCATTGGTCAGAAACAGTTGGGTAGTTTGGAGGTGGTTGAGGCTACGACTGAGAAGATCGATAAGATTAAGGCTTATATGAAGATCGATAAGATTGTCAAAAGTCCTACGCGGATAAAAGGCGGAGGCCTATTGTCTTTGAGGCTGTAAGGCCCCGAACCCCGGGAACCCCACAGTTGGTAATCATTCAAAACACTTTTAAAAATATTTAAACTTAAAATGATTCATATCGTTAAAATAAGTAATTAAGAGTATAATTCAGCGGAAAACATAAATAATAAAATAAGTTCCCAAAACCCAAGAATTTTGCCCAAAATCAACATAGTTATCTTTAAATAAAAATTTTTAAAAATAAATGTTTAATAGTAAAACTTCAATTCCCGTATGCCCTTCACCATCCAAGTAGCTTCGTGCACGTCCAAGCGATAAGGCATCCTCTTCCTAACCTGAAACTCACACTAACATGCACATAAAGTCAGCTTGAGCTGAGTGAGTTTAAGTTTTAAGTAAATAACATCAGTAGTAATAGTTAAGATAGTCAAACCAAAAGTTTTAAAAAGTAAAAGGGTACATTCATCAAATCATCATTACCAAGAACTAAACATCCTCATACATACATATACAAAATGTATATGTAAACATCCTTTCAATTACATCTCTATATATATCACAGTATATATATATAACATCCACGTATAACATCAGGGTCGAGCAAACGTACAACCCAAACACGTAACATCAGTGCATGCAAACACAAAGTAGGCATACACAACATCAGTAGTCGAAACGACTACAACATCGCCAGATATAGGTCAAGTAATAATGTATATGCATATATATATATATATATATATATATTTAACATCCCAATGCCTACCATATGCTAGTAAGCCTATATAAATTTGTTTTAAAGCATTTCATCATGTAAAAAAACGCTTAGGTGTGCATGCTAATCCAAAAGGAAAAAGAGTAAAAAGGGCTTCATGAACTCACCTGAGATCAATCGAACACCTGCAACGAGCTAGAAAATTCCTAAGTGCACGATCACAAGCAAGGGCCTGTAAATTATACACAACACGTTACTAGACTAGACCGTAAGAACACTCTTGCCTAATGGGCCGTTCAAGCCCAACACTTTGGCCCAAGGCCCAACCACTTGGCCCAAGGCCCAACCCTTGGCCCAAGGCCCCACACTTGGCCCAAGGCCCAACCACTTGGCCCAAGGCCCACCACTTGGCCCAAGGCCCAACAACTTGGCCCATGGCACAAGGACAATCAATTCGGGTCAAATGCGTGTGCAATAAACCTTAAAACCATTTGTTAAACAAATCAGCCCCGAATGGACCAAATTCCATTTTAAATCTTTTCATTCGTCAAGATTATGTCACCCGAGTTGATAGGGTTGACGGTTACTTTTTACAACTCTTACTTTACCGTTTAAACGAAAATTCGTGCACCGCCGACTCGATTGACGAAGCACTAACCACAACAGTCCCGAGCATCAAAAAAATAATTTTTTCCACAGCCCTTAAACCCCCCTAGGGCTGTACAAACTGATTCGGTCGGTCACTCGATCAATTAACGCATCAAACTCAACAATTTGCAATTCTACACCCGATAAACCCAAGTTTTCGAACTAAAATCGATTGACCGACCTAAACAACTCCAATGACCATGAAATTTTAATATGATGTAAACGCCATACCTGGGGATCTTTCTACACCAGAAACTCTAATTTTTATCCACGGGAAGTGGGTCAGTTACACCTTTGCCGAAAATCTGTCCAACGAAAAGTTTCGGTAAAATTGAGCATCAAAACGATTAGGGGTGAACAAAAAGAGTGTTAGGGTTTGTAGTACATACCTTGAACTACTTCTAGGAGCTTGGAATCGATCAAAAAGTTAAAGCACGGAAGGGAGGGGGTGGCTGGAAGAGGCCGATCGCAGCAACAGCAGTTGTGGTTAGGGTTTAGGTTTTTTGTTTAATGTTATATCATAAAACATTTTCATTCTAGCCCCCAGAATTTAATAATAATGCAACTTGGAAGAAATGTTAAGCGATTAGACGTACCGGGATGATGTAAAGGCCTCCGAGAAACGTCGGATAAATCCCGAGAATTATACATACTCTACAAGCTTTAATTCTTGAAACCGGAATTAACGGGCGTTACAGAGGCTGGGGATCAAGTTATGTTGAAAGTTTCTCCTTGGAAGGGTATTATTCGTTTTCATAAGAGGGGGAAGCTTAGTCTGAGGTTCATTGGTCCATTTCGTATATTGTCCCGTGTTGGTGAGGTAGCGTATAGACTGGAATTGCCCGATGAGCTCGTGGGGATTCATCCTACTTTCCACGTGTCCCATTTGAGGAAATGTTTAGCAGATGATGAGGCCCATGTGCCTCTTGATGACATTGAACTCGATAGTAAGTTGAACTACGTTGAAGAACCGATTGCTATAAATGATCGTCTGGAAAGGCGTTTGAGGAATAAGGCGGTTAGGAAGGTGAAAGTGCAGTGGAGGCACCGTAGGGGCTCCGAGGCTACTTGGGAGTCCGAAGACGAGATGATGAAACTATATCTGCAGTTGTTTCTGTCGCATCGGGATTCAGGGATGAATCCCATTGTAAGGGGGGTGGACTTGTAACGCCCGTTAATTCTCGGTTTATGATTTAGAGCTTGTAGAGTATGTACATCTCTTGGGATTTAACCGACGTTTCTCGGAAACCTTCTCATCATCTCGGTACGTTAAATCATTTAACTTTTCTTCCAAGTTTCCATATACTTCAATTTTGAGGGGCTAGGATGAAACTTTGTTTATATTATAACACAAAACAAAAAAAAACCCTAACCCCCACTCTTTGATTCCCGATCGGCAGCCTCCAGCCCCCCCCCCTGCGATTTTCTTCTTTCCAGCCAGGGTGTGAGCGTAAAACATCAATGAAGGTTATTTCTATGATTCCCCAACTCTTTTACACCTTAATTGATCTTTATATTACGCGTATTGATCGACAAATGACTTGTTTTAGGTTAACCTGGTGGCTGTCCAATTGAGCGGTTTCGGGACTGTTTTAGTTGAGTTTTTGCACCAACATCTTCCTAGGTATGTCTAGTATAACATACTTAAAAAATCATGTTCATTGGTGTTCGTTAGACTGGTCAACTAATTGTAGTTTGATTGTTAGTGTTCGGTTGACTAGAATTGTAGTTTGATGCGTTTAACGCGAGGGTTGAAGTGATTAACGACCAATTCAGCTCGGGGAAACTTGGTTTGATGTACGGGCTGTTAATCATTTTTATAAGTTATGGGGATGAATTGGTGTAAGACCCCGAATCCCGGGAATCCTACAGTTGGTAATCATATCCACAATTTCACAAAAATTTAAAACCAAACGATTCGTTTTTATTTAAAACAAGTTTAGAGTAAATAACAGCGGAAAAAGTGTAAGTATTTAAAAATCCCAAATACGGGTACAAGTGTCCAAAAATCAAATATAAATAAAATATCTGTTTTATTTGAAATCCTCGACAAAAAATGCCTTCAACCTCCCGAGTAGCATCCAGCACGCCCAAGCGGTAGCATCCACTTCTTAACCTGAAAGTCAATCTAACATTTCATCAAGTAAGAAAACACTTAGGTGTGCATGCTAGCCCAAAAGTAAAAAGAGCAAAAAGAGCATCATGAACTCACCTGACACAAGACACGAATTCATCACGAGCTAAAGAGTCCCTAAGTAATCTCAAAACTCAAACACCTGTAGGTTTACATTCAAACATTACTAACGACATCGAAAGAACTCGTTTATCCTACGAGACGTTCTACCATGGTTCGAGTTACTTAAGCCCTCAACCTCATCAAACTAAGTCACAACAGCCCCCGAGGTCTCACATTCACCAAAACGACCCTTAGGTACCCCCGGGGATAAGGAATTCCCAATTTGCCCCCGGAAGCACAAGGTGACCCTAACACGCTCGCTTAAGAGTCGTTTAGGCCATTAACATCCAACTCAGCCCCGTGTGGTCCAAATTTAGTAAAATCACAGCCAACAAGTCCACACGACGCTACACGAGTTGGATGGGTAGGTAATTCGCAAGCACGATGCACAAATTACCAATAAACGCGAATTTGCGCCGTACCGACCCGTTTGAGTAATCGACAACCAATTCAGCCCCAATAACATAAAAATATAGTTTTTCACAGCCAACAAATCATACCGAGGCTACAACATCCGAATTGGTTGTTAATTCCCTCAAACAACGCGCTAGACGCAACAATTGACAAACTAGACAACCAAAACCTAGTTTTCACCTCATCAACAGTTGACCAATATAACGAATGCCAAAACTCATGATACTAAAGTATATTACACTAGACATACCTAAGAAGATGACGGTGCACGAACTTCAATTATAACTGCCCCAAAAGATGCGAGAAAAGGCAGCCACCGGATAAGCCTAAAACGAACTTATCGATCAATAACGAATATAACATGCAGATTTTCGCATGCAAAGATGTATTTTATTACATAGGAAACCCACGGAATTAAATTATTAAATTTTTACCAGAGTTGCATAAATATCTTATGTTTATAAAAATATTTTTATTATATTTTTCTAGTGGACACAAAAATCATAAAAATTCCTCCAACACAGAAAGGTATGTGTAGCTATTTCAGTGCGCAATAAAATGGTTTTTTTTTTATAAAATTCATTACCCGGCCAAATTAAACGATTCCAATTGGGTTTGGTTCCTAACTCAAAAGACTCAAAGTAGAATATCATAGAAACAAGAATCGATCAAAAACAATATATTTTCATCGAGTTACAGAACGAGCAATAAATGAGTACGAATCTGTCAGAAATTGTTATAATCAAAACTCAACCCTAACATGTTCAACAAAGGTTTTAATGGTGAAAAAGGGTTGTATGATGATAGAACCGACCTTGAATTAGACTCAGGAGGCCGGAGAATGGCTGAAACCTGCACAGAATTAGAGGAGGAGACCCTCCCATGGCTGCCGATCGGAAATTAGGAGGATGGAAGCAAGTTGGGGTTTATGTTATAAAAATTTTACATCTAAGTCCTTCCACTTATAAATTATGATGTCTTGGATTAAACGATAACTAAATAGGCTTAAAAGAAAGACAAAGAGGTCCCCGAGGAAGGCCAGATCGAGTCTCAGTAAAAATACAAACTCTATAACACATAGATCCTTTTAACGAAAATTTGCGGGCGTTACAAGTCTTACCCCTTAAAATGGGATTCGTCCCCGAATCCCATCGCAATAGGAATGGACGCGGATAGAGACAAAACCTAATCATCTAATTACACAAGAGGACGATAGAGGCAAAACCCCTATTGGTGCTCAAGTCAAACAGGAACGAAGCTAAAAGCTCAACAAGTGGAAACCTGGAGTAACAGCATGCTACGGATCAGCTAAACAATTACGCGCAAAGCGTTCGAGAGGATGAGACGGACGGGAGAATTTAAGGAACGAGAGGAACTTTAACGCTAAGACACCCAAATCCTATCCATACAAAGACAGAACCCTAATACAGTCAAGCACAAGTAGTATTTAGAACATGGAAGGTAAGGGTAAACTGCTAATAACGTTGATCAGGTGTTATTAATTGTTTACTTTACCCGCCCATCCTAAGCACCCCCTGCCCGTAACCATATTAGCGTCCCATCTAATATTCAAGCAAATATGCACATAATAGAACTCTAATACTTATAAAAACGAATAAACCAATATAAAAATTTACCTCTTGGCGTGCAGCTACTCGCGGTTGGCATTTCTAGTCCTTTCTTTTTCAGTTCGAGTCCAAGCATTCGAGAATGCTCGAATCCCTCGAACCATGGCTCTGATACCAACTTGTAAGGCCCCGAACCCCGGAAACCCCACAGTTGGTAATCATACAAAACACTAATAAAATATTTAAACAAAAAAATTCAAGCGTTCCATTAAGCAACCAATTTCAGAGTAAAATTCAGCGGAAAATGTAAATAATAAAATAAGTTCCCAAAACCCGGGAATTTTGCCCAAAACCAACATAATTATCTTTAATAAAAATTTTTAAAATGTTTAATAATAAAATCTTCAAATCCCGTATGCCCTTCACCGTCCAAGTAGCTTCGTGCACGTCCAAGCGATAAGGCATCCTCTTCCTAACCTGAAATGCACACTAACATGCACACAAAGTCAGCTTAAGCTGAGTGAGTTCAAGTTTTAAATAAGTAACAAAAGTCTTAATATCATTCCAACGGTTTTAAAACTGTAAACGGAATTACATCAGTTAGGTCATCACATTTAATAAATAATCATCCTTACGTATAAACATCTCTATACGTGCATTCCTATATATATAAATATATATATATAACATTCAATAATAACATTCAGGGCCGAGAAAACGTACAACCCAAACACGTAACATTCAACGCATGCAAACACAAAGTAGGCATACGCAACATTCAGTAGTCGAGACGACTACAACATTTGGCAAATATTGGCCATTCTATAATATATATTTATATATGTACATACACACATTCTATAACATTCCAAGGCCTACCAATACTAGCAAGCCTATGCAAAATCGTTTAAAACATTTTATCAAGCAAAATCGCTTAGGTGTGCATGCTAGCCCAAAACTTAAAAAGAGTTAAACGGGGCATCAAGAACTCACCTGAAATCAACCGAACACCTGCAACGGGCTAGGAACTCCCTAAGTGCACACTCACAAGTAAGGGCCTGTAAATTGTACACAACGCATCACTAAACTAGACCGTAGGAACACACTTGCCTAATGGCCCGCTCAAGCCCAACACTTTGGCCCGAGGCCCAACAACTTGGCCCGAGGCCCAACCCATACCCAATTACTTTACCTCAGCCCCTAAAACCTTTAAATTAACCGAACCCACCCTACTATCATGATCGGGGTTAACCATGATGTACAATTTACCCGCTTGCAAGCTAATAGTGTTGAATACGCGCGAAATAATTTCTTAAATCATTTGTCAAGCAAATCAGCCCCAAATGGACCGAATCCCCAAGTCTTTTACACCATAATTTATCGTTATAATGCGCGTATTGATCGATTTATGGCTTGTTGTAGGCTAGCCGGGTGTGCGTAGTGATCGATTTATGGCTTGTTGTAGGCTAGCCGGGTGGCTGTCCAATTGAACGTTTCCAGGGCTTTTTTGAGTGAGGTTTTTGCACCAAAATCCTCCTAGGTATGTGTGGTACATCATACTTAAAAACCGTATTCATTGAAGGTGTTTAGGTCGGTCAATCGATTTTAGTTCGAAAACTAGGGTTTACCGGGTGTAGATTTGGCAATTGTTGAGTTTGATGCATTAATCGATCGAATGACCAACTGAATCAGTTTATACAGACCTAGGGGGGTTTAAGGGCTGTGGGAAAATTAAATTTTTGAAACTCGGGGTTGTTTAGGTTGGTGATTAGCTAATCGAGTCGGTTGTGCGTAAATTGTCGTTTAAACGTTAAAGTGGGTGTTGTAAAAAGGAACCGCCACCCATATCGACTTGTGTGGCATGTTTATAATAAATGAGCAGGTTATAATGGGGATTCGGTCCATTTGGGGTTGATTTTCTTGACAAATGATTTAAGAACTTATTTCGCGCGTATTCGACTCGATTGGCTTGCAAGCGGGTAAATTGTACATCATGGTTAACCCCGATCATGATAGTAGGGTGGGTTCGATTAATTGAAAGGTTTTAGGGGCTGAGGTAAAGTAATTGGGTATGGGTTGGGCCTCGGGCCAAGTTGTTGGGCCTCGGGCCAAAGTGTTGGGCTTGAGCGGGCCATTAGGCAAGTGTGTTCTTACGGTCTAATTTAGTGATGCGTTGTGTACAATTTACAGGCCCTTACTTGTGAGTGTGCACTTAGGGAGTTCCTAGCCCGTTGCAGGTGTTCGGTTGATTTCAGGTGAGTTCTTGATGCCCCGTTTAACTTTTTTTAAGTTTTGGGCTAGCATGCACACCTAAGCGATTTTGCTTGATGAAATGTTTTAAACGATTTTGCATAGGCTTGCTAGTATTGGTAGGCCTTGGAATGTTATAGAATGTGTGTATGTACATATATATATATTATAGAATGGCCAATATTTGGCGAATGTTGTAGTCGTCTCGACTACTGAATGTTGCGTATGCCGACCCATTTGACTCGTGCAGCATCGTGTGGACTTGTAGGCTGTGATTTTATCATATTGAGTCCACACGGGGCTTAATTGGATGTTAATGGCCTAAACGACTCTTAAACACACGTGTTAGTGTCACCTAGTACTTCCGGGGGTAAATTGGGAATTCTTTATTCCCGGGAGTATATAAGGGTCGTGTTGGTGAATGTATGGCCCCGGGGACTGTTATGATTGAATTTGATGAGATCGAGACTTTAGGTAACTCGAACCATGTTAGAGCATCTCGTAGGACAAACGAGTCCTTTCGATGTCGATTGTAATGTTTGTATGTAAACCGACAGGTGTTTGAGTTTTGGGATTACTTAGGGATTACCTAGCCCATGGTGAATACATGTTGTGTTTAGGTGAGTTCATGATGCCCCCTTTTTACTCCTTTAAGATTTTAGGCTAGCATGCACACCTAAGCGATTTTGCTTGATGAATTGTTTAAAATTATTTTGGATGGGCTTGCTTGTATAGGGTAGGCCTTGAGATGATATTATCATATCTATGTATGTATTATTGTATGGCCAATATTTGACGATGTTAGTGGTCGTTATCGACTACGGATATATATATATATATATATAGGGATGTACTTATAAAGATGTTTATATATATATATGAAGATGATTATTTATTGATGATGATGGCCTAACTGATGTATCCCTTTATTTTAAAAATCCTTGGAATGGCTATTATGATTGTTATTATCAATGTTATTTATTAAAACTTGAACTCACTCAGCTCAAGCTGACTTTGTGTGCATGTTAGTGTGAGTTTTCAGGTTAGGAGAAGGATGCCTTACCGCTTGGACGTGCATGAAGCTACTTGCACGGGAAGGGCATACTTGGATGGAAGATTTAAATATTAAACATTTCTTTTTAAAAGTTTTATCAAATATATTTAAATTGGTTTTTGGGCATTATTCCCGGGTTTTGGGAACTTATTTTAATAATTATGATTTTCCGCTGAATTATACTCTGAAATGGTTTTCAAAATGAAAAGAATTGTTTTGGGTTTAAGAATTTTGTAAGTTTCGTGTATGATCACCAACTATAGGATTCCCGGGATTCGGGGTCTTACAAGAAACTCCCCTCAATGCCGGCGGTGCTCAAGAGTCTGATTGGTTCCATATCTCTAGTCGGTTAAAGTTCCAAAATCAAAAGAAAACATTATAAACAACCATGCTCAAAATAAAAGGGGCAATAAAACCACATGATAATAATAATAATAATAATAATGTTTAGACTAGGCGCTAGTGCCATACGGAAAATATCTAAACATGGCATGGGTAACCCACTGCCTAGAACATAAGAGTAGTCATCAACATAAAAATAGCATTATCCCATGCTACTACCATAACCGTTTATCGTTTCATTTAGTTGTGCGCTTCCGGCTCCTCCTGCTCATGGTGGTTTCTCCCTTTTTGCAACAACGCGATTTCACATCCCATCTCATTAATTTTCGAGTTTAGCTCTGCAAGGGATGTGCGGATTTCGATGACATGGGTTCTAAGTAACTCAAACATTTCCTTCATGGTTTGTTCGTATGCAGTCGTGGCTTGCGAGGAACTCGCCTGAGTGATGGTTTAGCGGCACGGTGGTGGATTCTCAGGTGGGGCGTCTATCCCCATTATGATATCTGCCGGGGTCCGTAGGATCCCAAATTTAACCGTCCCGATCTTGAAAACGGAAAGCACCACCAGATAAGGTTGCAATCAAATCCATGGTTTTGAGGCGATCGATGTTGAGCAGAAGTGGGCTAACACCGATGGAATCTTTGACCATAATGTTATAAGATCGGCTAAGATTTGAAATCCACCCTCCTCCAACAAGTGGATTGGTCTGAGGTGCAGTGGCATTGTTATGAAAAAGTTGACAAAAAAGATAACCAAGATTGCAATGCACTCCATTAGTCATGTAGTAGAGTGCAAGGAGGTCCCTCAGATTGACCACACCTACACTAGTACCCCGGTGCGTAATCGAACGGCTTAGCAAACGGTGGATGTAGCGAAGAAGAGGATCTCGCAAACTGGTGCTTTTACTAGGATTATAAGTGTTCATCCCAATTTGAGCCCAAATAGTGCGTCGGGTGCTACCGAAATCGGGATCTTTCTTAGTTTCTTCATTGGGGAAATTACAAATAGAATGAGTCCACACTTTTTCATACATTTCGCACTCCTCATACAATCCCAAATCAGGACCATACTGTGCTACCGAGGTGCTAAACCATCGATCCCCAAGTCTGAAAGTGACAAAAAAGTCATCCCATAAATCCAAACAATCCGTTTTGAATTTAAACGAAGTAAGAAACTCGACAGAGAGTTCCAATTTGGACTGATGTTTCACTTCAAACACTCTAGGCCAAGGAGCGGTGGTGAGAACATCGAAGCGTTCTTTGTGACCCACAGCTTGCAAAGTTTCATAGCAAACTTGGAGAGGAGGTTCCTCCTAACGTTCTAACAGATTTTCCAACCAATCACGACGACACCAACGTTCCTTAAACTGCAGGAAAGGACAACTAAGTGCCATCACCTAAGTGGAAAATGAAAAGGAGTTAAGCTAAGTTTAAAGGAAAATCAAAGATCATGAACAAAATCAATCAATCAATCAATCATACCCAGTAAAATCCCACCGACAGCAGAGCTATAGGTAGGGTCTGGGGAGGGTGGGATGTAGGCACACCGTACCTCTATCCAAAGGAATAAAGAGGTGGCTTCCAGAGAGACCCTCGGCTCTAAGAACATGTGTATGAAGCAAAAAAAAGGAAATCAAAGTTTAACAGTTATATAAAAAACTACTACTAATTATAATAATATTAATAATAAGGTCACAGTTTAACCGCAATATAAAAGCTAATAATAATAATAATAAAATATGTAAGGGAAATACCATTATGGTATGTGACCTAAATAAGTTAAGTCTAAGCCCTAAGGTATTCAATTCTCTCTAAAAATCCTTAACTTTAATTCTACTTCTCCACGAATTCCTATCCTCAACCATGTCCTCGGAGAGGTTTAGGTCTATCAAATCATGCCTAATCCTCTCATCCCAAGTCAATTTCGGGATTATGAACAAAATCCCGAAATAATTTGTGAAAATCTTGAGTGTTGCAAAAGATTAACACCGGTTATGAAAAAAAAATCCGATCTCCCTTCGATTTCAAGAATAACTAGGATTAGGGGTTGAAGGGCAGCCCTAATTAGTCAATCATCGAGCAGAAATTAAAGGTACAACCCTAGAAAAGTTAATGAAAATCAACAGATTCATGCCTAGATGAAGGATTGAGAGACCAGAATAACTAGGATTATGGAGTTGAGGGGAGGGATGATCGGTCAGACAGAAGGCATGGAGTGAGACAGGGTTAAAATGAAATAAGGGTTCATGTAATTTGTTTAAATAAATTGGACCTGATGGGAAGGCACAGCCCATGCCTATTCTGGACATACCCCATGCTGCAGGTGCAAAAAGCAATCTTAACAGTTAAACTTATTCTTAAGTTCGGAGTTGGAAACGGTTTATATCTTTTGCGAAACAGAGTTAGATATGCTTAAATAAAATAAAACCCTTCTAACAAAACGAAAATAAAGAAGAAAGAATGTATAAAGTTAATAGAACTAAATGAGGTACGAAAAGAACTAATAGTAAAATAAAAATAATAAGCTAGTTAAAATAAATGACAATATTAGTTTAATACTTCATTAAAATAAAAGAAATTGCAGCCAACATCCTAATAAGATAAAGCAAGCCATGTCCTAACAAGATAATAAAAGCAACGCCTAACGAGATAATACAAGCTACGCCCTAACATATCCGAAAAGCCTAGAATTGGAAAACAACACTTGTCCCAAGATGGCTACTTTATGAATCCTCCTCTTCCCATCCCGAACATGTTGAGGGGCGGGGCTTGAATTTGGCCAAGAGTGGGATTGGACGAAATCTCAATTAGCCGACGGTTAATATTCACCAACTCGACATGAAGGCGCTCAAGGCATTAGTCAAACTCGCGCATTCTTCTTTCTGCTTGTAGGCTATAATCGAAATGCGTCATTTCGATTCTCTCTGCAAGTTGAGCCAACCGTTGCTCGGCTAGGAGCTTAGCCTCGCTTTGATGTTTGACAAGCTCTTGAAGCTTTAGCACTTCCTCTTCAAATACTTTGGGAATTTCTTCCAACTTTGCCTTCTTGACTGGTTTCCACTCCATTTTGTTATTCATGATGTAGGAATTTTAGAAAAGACGAATTGGTGTGGATGAAATAGTGGAAAGAAAAGCAGAATTGATACAGAAAATTTTATGTTCAACACACCCCATGTCTGGTTAGACATACCCTGTGCTGACGAAAGAGAATCCTTTGATCAGAAAACGAATTGTATGGACCCAACGGGAATCATGCTAAATGATCTTAAAGTACCATATCCCATGTGATGAAAGGGGCATGATCTGTGCTTGAAATTCATTTATTTATTTATTATTTATTATTATTATTATTATTATTGTTATTTATGATAAGTTTATCGGTATTCTTTACACAAATTTGTGTTTGAAATTAAACTTCAACAAAATTAAGATTAATGGTGCAAAACATAAACGAACACACATTTCATTAGAAAATAAACGAACACATATCCGAGCGAACCTAATGGTGCAAAACAAGGTTCGCAAATCCTACATTACTTTATTTAACTTAACATAGCTTCCTAAAAACATACTAGCACTTAGCATAAACTTCTAAAAGAAACCCCCGTTAAACACGTCGGTTGAACCCGTGGGAATTGCGTAGTGGGAAGTACGGGCGAGGAGCTCTCGAAGTTGAACATTAGCAGATGCAATCTCAGCTTTGAAATCAGTGAATTTCTCGGTCACATCGATAAGTCGTAGCTCATTGAAAATAGCTAGTTTGAAGAGTTCATTGACCTTTTTCTCCAACTTACAGATTGCTTCCGTAGGTGTAGCTTCCCGAGTCTCGGTGCGAGATTTCTTTGGGAAAGGGACAGTGATGCTATTGTGTGAAGACATTGTGTTTTGAATCCTAAAACTGGTTAATTTTTGCAGAAAATGCAACACAAGGTTCTGCAATTTATAGCCAAAAAACACAATTTGGTATGGCCCATGCCAACTCGGGCACGCCCTATTCCTACCGTACATTGCAATAACAGACTTCACAAAGATACGATCAGTTATGACCATGGAAACGAAAGTAGAGGGCATAACCCTGTGATAAAAAGGGGAATACCTCATGTCTTGAGGTTTTTTTTTTAAGTTTAAATTATGTACAAGTGCCAAGTTTTTGGTTAAGGGTCCTAGCTAGACCCGAATTTTCCTTTCAAGGGTTCTTGAGATGGAGGAGCATCACCTCCGAGACGGCTCCAGTGGGTCCTTCAATGTAGAGTTTTAGACGATGACCATTAACTTTGAATGACTGAACATCCTCATTTTTTATTTTCACAGTCCGGTAATCGAAAACCTTCTTTACTAAGTACGGGCCCGACCAACGGGATTCCAGTTTTCCTGGAAATAGATGTAGGCAGGAATTGTATAACAAAACGCGATTGCCCACTTGGAATTGCTTGTGCTCCTACAAGCGAGCATCATGCAGTCTTTTTGTATTTTCCTTGTAAAGTGATGAATTTTCATTGGCTTGATTTCTTAACTCTTCGAGTTCATGGATTTGAACAAATATGTTTTCACTTTTGCATGAAATGTCGAGATTCACAGTTTTTAAAGCCCAATAAGCTTTATGCTCAAGTTCAACAGGTAGATGGCATGCTTTCCCATACACAAGTTTAAATGGTGTTGTGCCTATGGGTGTTTTGTAAGCAGTGCGAAAATCCCAAAGAGCATCGTCAAGCTTTTCGGCCCAATTTTTCTGGTTCAAACCAACTGTTTTCTCGAGAATTCTTTTGATGCCTCTGTTTGTGACTTCAACTTGTCCGCTAGTCTGGGGGTGATATGGTGTTGAGAATCGATGGTGCACACCATGTCAGGACAAAGCTTTTTCCATTTGGGCATTGCAAAAGTGGGTCCCTCGATCACTGATTAAAGTTTTCGGGGTACCAAATCGTGAAAACAACTGTTTAAGGAATTTGACAACAACTCTAGCATCATTAGTGGGGAGTGCTTGTGCCTCAACTCACTTAGTAACATAGTCAATCGCTACTAGGATGTATCGGTTTCCAAAAGAACTTGGTAATGGTCCCATGAAGTCAATTCCCCAAACATCAAAGATTTCACAAACTTGAATGCTCTTTTGAGGCATCTTGTTTTTGAATGAAATATTCCCGATTCTTTGACAAACATCATAAGCTTGGATCAAGGACCGGGCATATTTAAACACCGTGGGCCAAAAGAATCCTGAATCAAAGGCCTTTTTTACTATAAGGGTTATACTATGATGTCTTCTAGTTGGTCCTTCATGGCAGTGTTTAAGAATTTTCATGGCTTCGTTTCCAAAAACACACCTGCATATAATCTGATCTGCCCCAATTTTGAACAAGTATGAATCTTCCTAAAAACAATATTTGAGATCAGAAAAGAATTTTTTACGTTGCTGGTGTGTTAAACCATTTCGCATGATACCACATGCTAAATAGTTTGCATAATCGGCAAACTAGGGGCACTCATCTTCATCTTCTATCAAAATTGTTTGAATGTGCATAACAACCTCATGGGGGAAATTGTCATTTTTTTGAAACCTAAGTTTTTCATATGAAGCTGAGCACTCCAAACGTGAAAGATGATCGGCAACAACATTTTCTGCACCCCTTTTGTCTTGAATTTCAATATCAAATTCTTGAAGCAGCAAGATCCAATGGATTAGTCGAGGCTTTGCATCTTGCTTGTTGAAAAGATAGCAAATGGCTGCATGATCGGTGTAAACAATGGTTTTCGAAAGAACAAGATAAAATCTGAATTTCTCAAATGCAAACACCACGGCCAACAACTCCTTTTCGGTGGTTGTGTAATTTTCTTGTGCATCGTTGAGAGTCTTACTAGTTTAGCAGATTGGGTGAAAATGCTTATCTTTTCTTTGGCCTAGAACCGCTCCCACAGCAAAATCGCTTGCATCACACATGATTTCGAATGGTAATGTCCAATCTGGAGCAGCCATGATTAGAGCATTGACAAGTTTTTCTTTCAAATGATTGAATGCTTTCAAGCACTCTTCAGAAAAAACAAATGGTGCATCTTTTTCAAGGAGTTGGGTCATTGGTCGAGTAATTTTTTGAAAAATCTTTCACGAAGCGGCAGTAAAAACCCGCATGACCAAGAAAACTCCTGATTGCTTTGACAGACGTTGGAGGTGGGAGTTTGGAAAATTGTTTCAATTTTTGCTTTATCAACTTCAAGTCCAGCTTCGGAAATCTTATGACCGAGAACAATGCCTTCATGAACCATGAAATGACATTTTTCCTAATTAAAAACAAGATTCACCTCTTCACATCTTGTCAACGTTTCTCTAAATTCTTAAGACAATGATCGAAAGAGTCACCAAAAACAGAAAAATCGTCCATGAAGACTTCCATTGAGTGCTCTATCATCTCATGGAAAATGGCTACCATGCAACACTAAAAGGTAGCAGGTGCATTGCATAGCGCAAAGGGCATTCGTCAATAGGCAAATGTGTCATAAGGACATGTGAATGTAGTCTTTTCCTGATCTTCAGGATCAACGGGAATTTGAAAATAACCAGAAAAACCGTCAAGGAAACAATAGAACATTTTACCAAACAAACGTTTGAGCATTTGTACAATGAAAGGGAGTGGAAAATGCTTCTTCCTTGTAGAGTCATTTAGCTTGCGATAATCAATGCATACCCTCCAGCCTGTGACGGTTCTCGTTGGTATAAGCTCATATTTCTCGTTCATTGCCACAGTCATTCCTCCCTTCTTGGGTACAACTTGAACCGGGCTTACCCAAGGTGAATCAGAGATAGGCTAGATCAGCCCTGCATCAAAGAGTTTGATTACTTCTTTCTTCACGACATCTTGCATGTTGGGATTTAGACGCCTTTGATGCTGAACCACAGGTTTGTAGTTTTCCTCAATGAGGATTTTATGAGTGCAGAATGAAGGGTTGATTCCTTTGATATCAATTATCTTCCATGCGATGGCTTTCTTATGAAATTTAAAAACCTCGAGCAACATTTTCTTCTCGTCAATCGATAAGTTGGCAGAGATTATCACCGGGAGTTAGGAGTTACTTTCTAAGAAAGCGTACTCCAAGTGAGTTGGTAGTTCTTTTAATTCCAAGGCCGGTGGTTCTTCAGTGGACGGTTTAGCTTTGGATTCGAGTTCGCGATCGACAATTTCGAAAACTTCTTGTGGTGAAGACATTTCTTGGTTCTACGGTTCCATGATTTCTTCAAAGATGCGATACTCTCGAATGGGTTCAGAGATAGGTTCCTCGAGAATTTGTGTATCGAAAGCATTTGAGATGACGAAATCCCTCACATGGCAACTCACAATCAAATCAATAACATCAATGGTGTTGTGGGTGCTGCATGAATCAACCTATGTCGAATATAACCTCCTCATCATTTACTCTAAGAGTCAGTTTGCCCGTACAAATATCTATGAGTGCTCTAGCCGTGGCTAGGAAAGGTCTCCCTAAGATGAGGGGTACATTCTTGTCTTCATCCATGTCGAGGATCACAAATAGAATGGGAACACGAACTTGTCAATTTTGACTAACATGTTTTCAACAATGCCCCGTGGGTATTTTATGGATCGGTCAGCTAACTGGATGCTCATGCGGGTGATTTTGGTTCACCTATCCCTAATTTGGCAAAAACCGCATAAGACATTGAATTGATACTAGCTCCTAAGTCGGTCAGGGCATTGCTAACAGAAAAATTTCCTATTATACAAGGAATAATGAAACTTCCTGGATCAGTCATCTTCTTTGGAAGTTTGTTTTGCAGAATGGCTAAGCATTCTTCGTTCAATGTGACGTGGGATAGCTCCTCCAGTTTCCTCTTGTTGGTGAGAACATCTTTCAAAAACTTGGCATATTTTGGCATTTGTGAAAGAGCTTCAACAAATGGAATATTGATGTGGAGTTGCTTGATAGCTCGAGAAACTTTTCGTATTGAGCTTCCAACATTTCTTTCTTTAAACGCGCTGGATAAGGAATTGGTGGAACATAGGTTCTAAATGGTTCCTTTGGTTGTGCGGGACTTGCTAGGACTAGTCTCTCTTGAACCTCTACAGGAATCTCAGCTTCCTTTTCCTTAGTTGGTTCTGAATTTGGCTCGACAATTGTAGTGGTTCTGCCACTCCTCAGGGTGACTGCATTCACAACTGCATTTGGGTTGTTTACTATGTTGCTTGGAAGGCCACCTGGTTGCCTTTCAGAAAGAAGTTGAGCAAGTTGCCCCACTTGAGTCTCAATGTTTTGTAAGTGTGCCTTCTGATTCCTTAGCTCCATCTCATTCTTCTGGAATCTCTCTTCGATTAGTTGGTTCCTTTGCTCAGCTAGTTTGTTTGCAATTTCAGTTCTGACCAACAATTGTGCTAAAAGACTATTTGTTGTAGTTCCGTTGTTTGTTTGTTGGCTGGTACTTGGCTCTTGGTTTTGGTATTGAGGCTTTGGTTGGGAGGTTTGGTTCTGGTTGAAAGGGCGTTTGTCAAACCCAAGTAGTGCTTGATTGTTCGCCCAATCCCTCCAGCTAAAATTATGATGATTTCTCCATAGGGTTGTATGAATTCCCGTAGGAGTTGTTTTATCGGCTTAAGAAATTGACTTCTTCAACCTTCATGCTTTGCTGGCAATATTTTGTTTTATGTTCGTCCCCACACATGTTGCACTTGGTCTTGGCTTTCACCAACTCCGTTTGTAGTTGCTCAAATTTCTTCGAGAGTGCTACGAGTTGTGTAGTGACAAGAGTGTTAGAGTCAACTTGGTGCATACCCTTGTGTGATGGGGTGGATCTTGGTGGGTTGTAAGCAAAGATTTTCTTCGCTACTTTCTCTAGGATTTTGAATGCCTCGTTTGGAGATTTGGTTCCGAGATCTCCACCGGCAATTTGGTCAATTGCTTGCTTGTTTTGGCTTGATTGGGCATCGAAGAATGTCTGGACTTGGAGCCATTTGTTCAGCCCATGGTGTGGACATTTTCTCAGCAAGCTCTTGTACCTCTCCCAGGCTGTGTGCAGTGATTCATCTTCGTCGGTTCTGAATCCGGTGATGCTGGCTCAATACTTTGCGGTTTTATCTAATGGAAAGTATTTCAGAAGGAACTACTCTTCCATCTGGTCCAAATTGGTAATGGTGCCAGATGGCAGTGACTCTAGCCAATCCAAGGCATGACCTCGGAGGGAGAAGGGAAAAAGCTTGAGCCTAGCTAGGTCCTTAGAGCAGTTTTGGATTTTGAAAGTACCGCAAATTCGTAAGAATCGAGAGATATGAGACAAGGGATCTTCATCGAGAAGCCCATGGAATTGAACAAAATTTTCCACCATATGGATGGTGCTAGATTTAATTTCAAAATTTTCATTGATTGCCGGTGGCATCACGCCATTGCCACAGCCTTCGAGGGTCGGCCTGCCGTATTGGCTCATGTTAGGTTTGTTGTCTGGATTATTTAGAGCCGCCATGTTTCGTTCTGTTGTATTTTCTTCGGTTGTTATGTCCGCAAACGCCTCGTGTTCGATCGTTTCAGCTACGCGTGAACGGTTGCGTAACCTTTGGTGAAGGTGTCGCTCGGGTTCTGAAAGTGGCGAAACAAGCTCAAGTGGGGGCGTGGTGGACATTCATTACTTAAGAAAATAAATAACTAAACAAGTAAAACTAAACTAAAAGTAAAGCGGGAATAATTAAAATCTTTTTGTAAACAATTAAAAACAACGGTTAAAACAAAAACTTGGATTTGTCTAAAAATTTTACTGTTTCCCCGGCAACGGTGTCAACAACTTGATGTGCGTGCGGTGTATATATAAATATATGATTATTTTTCAGACGAAATTGGGTTTTAAAAATGGTTTTCACCTAAACTTAATCAAACACACACAAATGGCAAGTGTACCACTCGTATATGTAATATAGCTACGGTAAGAATAGAGTATCAATCCGTGGACACGTAAATTTTAATATTAAATCTTCATAATTAAAATAACCGTAAGATATGATCTTAAAGTTTTTGTTTTTGTTTTTGTTTTTAAATGTAATTTTTAAAGTGACTTATAACAATAATTGTTAAAACGTTATTACGTTATATGAGCCAACAATCTAGTCGCAAATCGATACGTTAACTCGTGTTAAATGTTAACATTGATACATTAATGGAGGAATACGTTACAGGGAGAATCCGACAGCATAACGTTACAGGGGATAAATATGGCACAGATCTCTATGCAAACTAACTAACTTAACCTATTTATTGGCTAGACACATTCGTTAGAGCTCATTTGTTAACATTACTAACGAATTAGGCTTCCCTATAACGAATGGTCCCCCCATTCGCTAAACACCCTTAGCGAAAGGGTATTCGTTAATGGATAAGCCTCCATTCGTTACACTGTAGTAACGAATGGGCTCATACATTAACGAATAGCCCTAGTCTTTAGCGAATGTGGCCTCATTCGCTAAACATGCTTAGCGAATGAGCCTTTATACATTAAGTGTAAAGACTAAACTACCCCTATCCTATTCGAATGCTTTCCAATAATTTAGCCTCCAATACGTTAATGTCGAATATGTAATCGACGAATACGTTAAAGTTGAATACTTTAACTGCATATCATCAGCCGTAATACCAACCTCCCCCTTGGCTGATGATTCTCGGGCTTGTGTAAACAGACAAAATATAACTCTTTGTAAGCAAACCAAAAACTTGTAGCTACTCGTATCAGATCTCCCCCTTAAATAAGCATCTCCAGGTGATCATTCCGATCATCCAACTGGCATATGATATGGTTCGATCAAACGAATCAATGAGCAACAAGTCATCGACTATCTGTCACACTGGTAATGTAAAAATGTCTTTACATTTAACCTCGTCACACATCTTCATGAACAACCCGATCATTCCACATCTTTCACATCGGTCTTCACTCTCTCGATAATGTCTATCCCAAATTATCACTCTTTGAAGCTCTTCGGCAACCAATACGCTTGGATGTACTACTGTTTTGGGCATATGATTCAGAGTTCCAACCTTCGTTAATCAACACTGAATAATCACATTCTTCAATTAGATGACAAGACTCATATATTCCTCAGTCAGATTAACCCACTCAAGAATTGTCCCCTTCAACAGAAGCAATCTTCCAAATACTCGTAGCCAACATTGTCAGGATCAAACTTGTTTTTTCCGATAAGGATCGATGAACCCGATATTGATCTACGAAACCGAAAACGCACGAAGTTAGTTTCGGTGCGTTTCGGTGCTAATCGATGAACGAAAACAACCGTACATGAAGAAGATATGTAAATAATAACTCGTTGTAGCTCGTATATAAATTTCAGCAGAGATTCGGTACAGATCGATGTCTTGTAAGATATGAACGATTTGTTATGACTTGTCTAACTGTTGTGTCTAACTAACTAAATCCTATTTATACTACAATGCTCATTCGTTGCTTATAACCATGCACATTCGTGAAGACTAACATAACACATTCGTTAAGCTTGAACTTGCTCCCGTTCGTCATCTTGTTGTCCATTATTTAATGTGCATTCCATTCGTTATAAGATCTACCCATTCGTTAACCTTGCATCTCATTCGTTGACTTGAGCACCTCAATCATTCCTCATTCACTAGTCATGCATGCATGTTGATTCGTTAACCGTAAATGACATGGACACTCATTAAGCTTTCTTCCATTCTTTAACTTTTTCATCAGAAAAGTGACTCGTAGGTTTAACTCCCAGCACTTGTCACATTTCGTGTACTAACAGACCCCCCCTTGACAATAGCTGGAGTTCATTTAACTTTTAGTCTTTGTCAATTTCAGTTGATCTTCACGTGTGTCTTTATACATGTAATGCCATGTAGAAAATGTACTAACAAACTCCCCCTTGGCATTAGCTGTACGTCTCCAATCTCTATCAGCATCAATCTTGTACACACGATCAGCATCTTCACTCCCCTTTAACACGAATAACTCTGCCATACCTTAAATTCACCATCTTGAGAAGATTCAAGGATTGAATAATCATCACTCTTTTCATAACTGCAATCAATCAACACATTCAATCAATAAACCGTAAAGTTTATCTAGATTTAACATTTGAGAACAAAATGTATGAACAAAAATGTATACTGGTGAAAACATTTTTGTAATTCGGCAAAACAATTTGAAAATGTATCTCTTGTCGGAATAACAAAAATAAATTGGAAAGAAAATCTTTTTGGCTTTTACAAAATTTAAGCTAAAACACACCCAAAATATTTTTGATTTTTCAAAATTTATATCAAAACACACCTAAAATCCTTTGTATTTTTCTCAAAATAACAAAAAGAAATTAAAGCAGTAAATGTAAGCAGTACATATTTTAGTGAGAAAGATCGCGACATGGGATCATATTGACTACTAACGTCCAATACTACACTTCAATTTTGACATTATTATGCACGTAACCCAATGATGATTGCCGATATAATTGTCCACTTTAATCTTTATACAGATCCTTCAGTAACTTTACGATACGTATTAAGGTTATTAAGCACAAATCTTATGTGGATTCCACCTATCAGACACAATCTTTATATCTCTTATACAGTGAATTTCACATGTACGTGTTTCATTTTTCTTTAAATTGATTAGCTGTGACTCATGCAAAAATAATAAAAAAAAATAAAGCAGAAAGTTAAAATTTACCCTTAAGATCGGTATTACTACACGCAGATAAGGTTCCATTTTTGTTAGGGCTCAGATTTTTGTTATCCTTAGCAAACATTATATTCAGAACAACTCTAGGATGCGGTATCCTCCAAGGTAACATGTATCCTAAATACGTTATATAACTAACAATTTGTTCGTAGACTTTCCTTGTTTACCAGGTCAAATACCGTTGCTATGATCTCCTGAAGACTCGCACTTTCAGTTAATAGATCGTGGCAGGAAAGGAAACGTGCTGATTAAGGGGATTAACGGCTAATTGGATTTAGTCCAAAAGTTTCCTAAATTATAGGCCATATTGTTAGCTTTATTTTTGTATAAATAGAGCACTACTCAGATAAAACAACACACACATTAGACACACGAGACTTACTAGTACTCGCATTCTTTGTAATCACGATCGAGTTTGAGCTCCACACTTGTAACCACTTTTTGTTATTAATAAACCCGTGGTGATAGTTTTCACTGGCCCGGGGTTTTTTTCTTGTTATCCTCAGGATAACGAGTTTTTTCTCGCAACAAATCTTTGTGTTCAAGCACTTTAATGGTTTATTATTCATTTCAAGCAAGCACCAAGTCCCATTTTACTTATTTGGTTGTAAAATCACGTTTGTCAATTTTTGACCAAAACAATTTGGCTCCCACCGTGGGGCAATCGGTGCTTTAATCCATCAAAACCGTTTGTTCCACTCTCAATTACTTTCATCCCTTCTTTATAGCCTCACAACCAAAATCCATTCGGTCTTTGCTCCGGTTGTCACCGCTGCTTCAAATGTCAACCCAGGACCTCCACCAGTGCCGAAGAAGAACACTCAGCCCAGAGGAGAACTTCCACCATTCGCGGGATCCTCTACACGGGTAGACCCGGTAATTTCTACCAATGACATTTTTGCTTTGATGAAACAGGTCAAACACACATAGAGCAGCAAGAAAAGACCAACTCAAGGCTATTTAAGGAGATTGAAGGGATCAAAAAGAGGCCAGGGCAGGAGGCTACTCCAATCATGCCCAGGATTCTTGATTTTGGTTCTCCGGGATCATCCATCCTTCAGAATCCCGGATCCTTGGGGACACAATCAACAAGGATTCCGTCTCAGCAGCAATCAGGATACAGAAAAACTTATCTTCCGATATCCTCGGAATTACCTAGACCAACGAGGCCAAAATCCATCAACATGCAGCCTCGTTCAACCATGCCAGCTGGCGTAATCTCGTCAAGATCTCCCATGGTGTCCTCTGAAGTGCATGTCGGGGACGATATCCCAATGCAGGCATCACCTTATCCTGATGATACCCTCAATGGAAATATTTATCGTCAAGGCTCAGGATACCAGAGACCTAGCCACGAGCAAGGTAACGATTCATTTAACGCAAATTTATACACTAATCGTGGATCTGTGCAGGATAAGGGGATATCTCCCGAGATAGCAAGGGAATTGCAGAAAACGAAATACATGATTTCCAATATCCCAGGGATAATACGTCCCATAGCTGAAGTCCCCGCAGGTAGCCACAGATTATCCAGGTTCACTTTGTCCTATATGTGATGTAGAAATCCCCAAGAAGTTCCAAACACCCAGCATGAAGCAGTACGACGGCACTCCGGATCCTGAGGAACACGTAGCTCAGTATCAAGAAAGGATGGAGATCAAACCCTGTCACACCCCAACCTAAGGCGGAAATACCGGGGCGTGATCTGATTGCTCACAGCTCGAAGATACTAACTTATATAAAATGTGACAATATCTAATTAATTATTTTATTCAGATAATACACAATATTCAAATACACAATACAATTCAAATAAATATAAACAATCATTTAACTTCAAGTTTGTCTTCAATATAACCCTAAAGTCTGTCTAAGTGTCCATCCTTCAACTCAGGTAACCTGCATATGCGTAGAAAATAGAGTTTTGTCAAAAAAACATGTTGAGTGAGTTTACCACCAGTTTTGCAATAAAATAAGGATAATATGATAAATATGATATAGTATGGTAAATAAGCAAAACATAATAATGCGGTAATAAAATCAAACCATGAACAAGTAAGCTGTCGATTAAACAATTGCCAAGTGAATCGGGCACTAGTAAATCAACCATAAGCAAATAATGAGAATAAGACCATTGCTAAGCGAATGAATACAAAGACAAGTAAGCACATAGCATGTATATTTGATTAATAACACACAATCATACGTTTGCTGTTTTTGATATATATATATATCTATATAATATATATATATATATATATATATATAAATAGTATGGTATACGCATATGTCTCCAAAAAATTTGAAAAGTTGTAAAATAGGGGAATGATAAAACTCACCTGATCGAATAATCCAAACAGGAATGAATACGACAAGAAAGCGGAAATCACAGTCTTCGAGAATTACCGACAAGAATCCAAACAATATTGAATGAATTATAAATGATGCAATACGTATAACGAATTTAGGATTTCGATATAATTTGAGTTACATTTATGGTTGGGTACGTTATGGATTGAACGATTGCTCTCTAAGATTATTGTTATTATATAATTATAAGAATCATTGTTTGTCATAAAATCGGGTTTACAAATAGTTAGTTTAAATAAATATGAGTCGAGATCTACTATAAAAATATACGTTTAAATATATAATTATCTTAAAATTTATATCTTGGAATTTTTAACAATGATCTAACGATATAAATAACACGTTTAATACGTTTATTGTAGTTTTGTTTAAAAGAACTAATACACACACACATATATATATAATAAATATGCGCGAGTTTATAAAGACATTTTTAACAACAGGAAATATCAATCTTAGTATCGGTTTTAATACAATAATATGATTTGTTATTAATAAGGTATATATATATACACACACACACACATATACACGAAAACTTATAACGAAACCAACCGACACGAAATGTTCAACTTTATGATGTCGGTTTGGATAAAATATTATTTATTTAATATTTAATATTAGTTATAATGTGACATTTGAGCCAAAACAAGGTACACCTCAGTACGTATTTACCGATCAAGCAAATAAACGCCTTTTGCGTAACAAACGAACGATTAACCGAACGGGTCGGGTTATGACCCAGATATCTCGGGGGACCATTTATAAGTGATATACGATCTATACAAGCTAAAGCATTAGAAATATGGCCTTAGTTCGATAGCAAACAAGTTAAACGAAAACATGCTCGTTTAACTACCCGCTATAGATGTAAACGCGAAAGATAGTTACAAACCAAGCATTGTATCATCCGTTAAGCCGAAAAAGACTTACCAAACACTTATTTGAAATGTTTTAAGTGACCCATGAAAATATTTTTGATTTTTACAAACATATAGTATGTTTTTATAAATTTACACAAAACTAGACGAAAAACACTCGTTTTTGCGCTGTTTGTCGCACCCGATAAGTTTTTAGCGCCAAAAACCGAACCCGAAATAAATTTGGGGTCGGGATTTCACGTAAGGGCATGAAAAATGAGAAAAATGAGTAAGAGGGGGGCCCATGGACCCCACCTTATGGGGCGGCCGCAAAAGGGGAACCCCCCCCCCCCTTGGTTTTCCTTTAAATATTAAACAAGTTTAAGATATTTTGTGAAATCATTTTCATGAGAATTCTGGACACAAGCAGCTCTCCATCAAAAACCAGCAAGAAACTAGGTAAAAATGTCTTAAATAATCGATTTTCGGCTCGTTTAAACTCGATTAATACCATATAAACATAGCTTGATTGCCAAAAATCATTCCTAACCATGTAAAAACCCTAAAAATGGTCCATAAACATGTTTTGATCATACACATGGTGAGGAACCTGGTATAATAGTTTTTTTTGTCCATAAACACGGATTAAAGGGTTGAAACGGCGTTTTTACGGTTCAAAAGTTCGTTTTTGTGCACTAGCCGAAACCCTAAGTTAAGGGCTGTTATGTTGATGAAAAATTGCTTGGTTTGTGATATAGGACTTGTATCTAGCTTGCATAGAAGCACAAGAACCTGAAAACTTGATTAGAAAGTCAGAAACGAGCCAAACCCACTAAGGTAATGCCGAAACACTCGCTTACGGGCTATTTAGGTTAAGTTTATGATGTGCATATTTTTGAGAATTGAAAATTTGTAGGAAAATCAAGGACTATGTCAATGAGTCCCTGTTCAAATTTGGTAATTTTTCGACCATCCGAGAATATTTGGCGAATTTATTACCGAATTGGGACGTTTATTTGGGAAAAATAGCTAAAATACTTCAAAAATTATGAAATTTTTTTGGGAAGTCAGAATTGATGTATTTTTATCACATATGAATTTTGGGATCATTTGGAGAAGTTTAAAGGTGTTTTGTTTATATGCGTTCGTGTGAATTTTTATAGCCAAATTTGGGCCGAAAAGAATATCGCACGAGCTTTTTACATTCTGGAATTGATACAGGTTGATTTGAGACATAATTTGAGCATTCAGGAATTTTTGTGGAATTTTTGGAAGTTGTTTGGGGTAAACGGACGATTTTCAAGCGAAATATAGCTGATAAAATGAATTTTTATAAATTAATAATTCCAGAAATATTTTTATAAAAATCTACATATTTTAATTGATAAGTGGCTAAATTTTCATAATTTAATGATTAACGATTAATTAATTATGCTAATTTAAAGATTAAACAAATTCAGTTTTTATAAAGACCGGCAAGTTCGCGACTAACGAACCTGTGGGAATATCAAAACACCAAGAGTGATCAAAAATCATATTTTTTGACTAATTATGTAAAAACAAACTTTTCTATGAGAAACCTGGACAATCCGGGTGGATTGTGCGCGTTTCTTCTCAAATCAAACTGAATAAACGGAAACGGGCCCCGTGGCTAATCCGGGACCCCAGTATGTGATCCTTCTTTATAACTTAATCATTTCATTAACCAATACATTTACCCAAGATTATTTTCCCATAACTGTTTTCTGAACGCGTAAACGAACAACTTGGCCCAGCTGGGAAAACGAGAATCTGAGCCAAGTTCAGTTTTAAGTATTAGACATTGAACAACATCACAACCTAAGCCTATTGCCACTTTCTGGGCATTCCAACTACACCCAGATTAGTTATACAGCCCAGTTTAGTATTGAGATTATAATAATATTAAAATATTAATATTATTATAATATTGATTATAGGAACTACTGATAGCGGACCGAACAAACCACGAGCTGATACAGTACTGATTATCTACTAAACCGTGAGTTTCATGATCCCACTCTTTAAACGTTTTTACGAACTTTTGGGGTGAAAAGCATGTTTGATGACATATACATACCTGAAACATGTATTGATGTGAATTATCTAAGTGCTAAGTTTCCACTAACACAGTGATTAACTTCGAGCCGGTGGCTTGTGAATAGTACTATTGGTTTGACAAACCCAAACGGAGCCGGCATGTATTGCTGAGACTTTACCCCGTTTTCACATGACCATAATTATACAACACGCTATGTAGTGTTAGACATAGCTACTTGGGGCATGTTGTGGGCGGAAAGGGGCCACAGTGGTTGATTGAGCGTGGGAAATGGATGCACGCAGCACATACAGTCAAGGCTTCACTGTAGCTTAGCATAATTACATCATTTACATACATACATACTTATTTCATGATTACAAGTGTTGACTTGTGAATACCCATTACTGTTTTCTTGAAACTCGTGAAACTCACCAACTCTAGTAGTTGACCCGTTTTAAACTGCTTTTCAGGTGTACCTAAATCGGAATGATTTGGTGATCTGTTACTTGCCCAAGGTGTGTGGTTGATGCTATGTGAATAGAGGCAAGGGCGTTAGTAGTAAGAACGTATAGTCAACGAACTAGCTTTGTTTGTATCGCCTAGACTGTAAAACAATGATAGAACAATGAATTGTAATATATTGTAAATTAGTTTGTGATGTTTCTTTATAAACAATGTGTTGATACCAGAGGTGTCTGTTGCATTCCCGTTTTACGCTTCCGCATTGTGCTAGTCGAGGTGTGACATATAATATATCATAAATCATTAAAATCAAGTTTAAAATAACAAAAGAAATAAAATCCCAAAAACACACTGCCATAACAGGGACTCGATGTTACGCAGATGGCTTGCTCGCAATATGGAACACACTCACACCGGCCATACGAGCTGGTGTGTCAGTTGGTTAACGTTTGTAATCAAATTAATATATACAGCCAAATAAAAACCCAATTTTTGATCATAACCCTAGACTATCCAATTGATAAACCCGTTAAATCTTAGTTGAATCAATGTTAGGGCTTTTGTAAAGCTTAAAAAGACAAACTTATACATACAATTTATTACCTGCTTCGAGGTTTAAACACTGATACTATTGGAAGTCAACCAGGCCGACGTCTATCACGAAGAATAGAGCATCACGAGTCGTCGATAACACAATTAACCATAGGGTTTTGGTTCGCCTATTTATATAGATGGTGAGGATACGTTTAATTGAATTATTACGGTGATTAGGGAACAAGTCATGAGTTGGGCCTAAACGGGTTCGTTTATTTTAGAATTAAAATAGATTTAGGATGCTATTACCTAATTACGTTAGGAATTACGACGGTTTGAATTATAGGAACGATATAGGAAGATCAATTATGATTATAGGACGAAGATTAAGGTTCAAGTAATCTAAACGGGTCACAGTTACGGGTTAGCGGGTCATGGGTATGGGTCTGGGTAACTGGGTTACAAGATAATATGTAAGATTTTGCCTTTTAGCCCTTAGAGAATTGAGATGGAAACACTATAGGTTTAAAGTTTACTTTTGGGTTAAAAATGAACATTTTCTAAAGTTAAATATATATTATTTAATTAGAATAAACAAATATAAATTTTTTTTATAATTTCTCGATAAACGTGCTTACTTTCCGTTGTTCAAATTTCCCAATCCTAAGACGGATCGGGTTATAGCTATAAGTTGTATGTGGAAAAAAAACCCGAGTTGTTACAGTCTCCCCTACTTTAGGGAATTTCGTCCCGAAATAAGGAAAACCACAACATCATCGTTTTGAAAACAATTATACTTTTAACGAAAATATAATAACATAGAACTTATTATAACCAAAGCAACGCTTCAAATGACATTCTTATAAGGGCACTTATATATAGGATGTACCAGTGGCGTATCCACCATGTCCTTATCATTTCATCATTTGTACCATTACCCTAGCTACCTTAGGTTCTAAATCATGACACACAATTTTACGTATTATGATTCCCATACGAGGAATTGAATAATTATGTTCCGGACCATAATTACTCTTGTTGTCGGATGGTTCGCATAACTCGTTTTCATCATGTGGGTTATAAAACATTTAAAATCCTTATTTTGAAAGAATCAAATATTTTGGTAATTTAAAATTCAAAAGGTGATAAAGGTTCGAGTTTGATTAATAAAACCATGTAATTCTTGTTATATCTTTTGATTATTAAGAGTTAGATTTGGAAATCTAAAGAAAATGGGTTTCTTGAGACAATTGCTATAACGAAATATGATAGATATGAATATGATAATAACATAAGAGTTCAAAAGCCTAACAAAGTATAAAGGAACGTCATTCATAAAAGGAAGTGTGTACATGGTTCAACATAAAAATCACTCAACGTCACAAATAACCAAAAAGTCGATACGATGCAAAAACAGAAAAGACAGATAGTCTCAAAACGGAAATAAATAAATCAATAAAAACTTCATGGTCTTCCTAGTTCTTCAGCTAGGGTTGGCTTGATTCCCTTGACTTGGAGCACTTGAGGTATTTGGGTCCATGATAACTTGAGAAGCAATGGTAGATGAATTTTGGATAGCTTGGATAGGTGGAACTTGAACAACTTGCATAAGTGGGGTTGGGTTGAAATGAGTTGGATAAACTTGAGCTTGCGGGTTGGAGCTGGATAAGGGTGAGTCATGTTGGTGATTGAAGCTTGCAGTGAATATGGTTGATGGGTTGGGACTTGAGAAGTAGTAGGGATGTAGAAGGGGGCAGGCATAGCTTGAGCTTGATGTGCATGGATAAGTCGAGGGCACGCATTGCAAAGATGACTAGGATCTCCGCAATTATAGCAAGTACGGGGTTTAGGAACACTGGGTTGAGTAGGTGGGGTAGTTTGAGTATCGGTCGGTGCATGACAAACGTTAGCAAGGTGACCATAAAAGTTGCAAGTAGTGCACAAGCGACATTGAGATTGAGGCGGGTGATGGTAGTTGCCAACAGAGCACAACGGAAAAGTTCCAGTATAGTTCTTCTTGTTAGGAGCATCTTGGTTGGAAGGTTGTGGGTTGGTTTTGTTAACAGCATAGTTGCGGTGGTTGGCTTTACGTTTGTGGTGAGAAGGATGACTAGTGGATTTGGGTTCGGCCTTAGCATCGGTTGAGGAATCAGTTTTAGAGTTGTCAAGGGCGGGTTTAGCATCCTTACTAGGCAGAGTTCCATCTCTAACATGGTCATCAGACAGTGAAGCAGCAAGAGTAATAGCTTCCTCGATTGAGAAAGGGTTTCGACTAACCACAGCATCATGGAAAATAGTTGGTAATCCACGAATGTACTTTCGAATACCACGATCCAAAGGAGTCACAAGGTGAGGTATTATAAGGCTAAGTTCCTTAAAATGATTAGAGTAACTTGAATTGTCACCAGCAATTTGTTTAAGCTCCCAAAACTCCGTCTCGAGCCTTTGCAGTTCATGCTCGGGACAAAACTCTCTCTTCATGACATCCTTGAGTTCCTCCTAAGACATAGCCAAAACTTCATCAACACCATGTAAGGCTTTATAAGAGTTCCACCAAGTGAGAGCTCGTTCTTCAAAGACGCTCGTTGCGAACCTAGTACGCTTATCTTCCGGACATTCGCAGTGGATAAACTTGTTCTCCATTTGTTCAAACAAGCAGAAGAGCTTAGTAGCATTCTCCTCGCCAAGATAAGGAGAGGGTTTAGCACTTGTGAAGTTTTTGTAGTGGAAATTGTTTGGTGTAGCCGAAGTAGCAGATCCATTGGAGTTGATATTTTGCAGTTGGGCCACGATCTCGGTAGAACAGCAGTGAACTCCTTAGTGATTCTAGCAGCCAGACGGCAATCATGAGGGGTCGACGAACGACGGTGACTACGATGATGAGAGCGAGAAGACATTCTACGAGGATCAACAATAAAAATGTATAAGATGACAGGTGAGTTGTAGGAATGAGTTGAGATGAAGTAATGGGGATGCGTATGTATATGTGTATGTACGTATATGAATTAGTGCTAGCGAAGACTCGAGGACGAGTCAGGAATTAAAATAACATGCATAAGTTTGAAGCATTTAAATAAATAAACAATGTTTATAAGATGTTCCAAGAATAAAATAATCAATCATATCAAACTAGTTGGCCTCCCATGAGCTTTCCATGGCAATTTGAATGGGCCCAACTAGATAAAGCAACATAAAGTTTGTGAATTGGCCTCCCACGAGCATTCCATGGCAATTTGTTGGCCCAATTCAAATAACGAATAACAAAAAATTGAGTTGGTCAGCCCATGAGCGTGTACATGGCATTTAGCTGACCCAACTAATTAACGAATTATCGAATCAATGGAGTTGTTCGGACCATGAGCGTTACATGGCATTTAACCGACTCAACTAAATATCGAATCAACGAATCAAATATAAGGAGTTGGTGTACCTCGGGAACCACCCCCGGACGATACGTTCCAACCCAAAAATCAAATCAAAAATGGTTTATGTAATGAATAGTTGGAGTGCCCATGGATTTCCATGGATTTTTCACCCAACTAAGCATTTAAAATAATTTAAAAACATAATTTGGAAGTATAACCGTTTAGCTGGTTATGTTTACCATGCAACCGTTTAACCGATTACAGGTACCACTTGAAGTTATGGTTGTACGAGATTTGTCACACCCCCACGCTTCAAGGTGAAAGAGCAAAACACGGGAATTCTTAAGGAATTTTACCACAATAAAATATAATCTACCAAAAATTAAGAGGATTTAAAAATATTTTAAAAGTTGAGTCATAACCTCGGAATTTGTGTGTGTGTGCAACAATTAAACAAGGTAAATACAATTTAAATAATTAATCTAAGCAAGCTGTAAACAATTTATTAAATAGCACATAAGGCAATTCAGATAAGCATGTATAGGGTTCCTAACATATGTCTAGGACCATTCCTAACGACCTATCTTATAACCTTTAGCTCTCATACCAATCTGTCACACCCCAACCTAAGGCCGAAATGTCGGGGCAGATCCGATTGCTCACAGCTCGAAGATACTATTATAAACAAAATGTGACAATATATAATTAATTATTTTATTCAGCTAATACACAATATTCAAATACACAATACAATTCAAATAAATATAAACAATCATTTAACTTCAAGTTTGTCTTCAATATAACCCTAAAGTCTGTCTAAGTATCTATCCTTCAACTCAGGTAACCTGCATATGCGTAGAAAATGGAGTTTTGTCAAAAAACATGTTGAGTGAGTTTACCACCAGTTTTGCAATAAAATAAGGATAATATGATAAATATGATACAGTATGGTAAATAAGCAAAGCGTAATAACTAGGTAATAAAATCAAACCATGAATAAGTAAGTTGTCGATTAAACCATTGCCAAGCGAAGGGGGAGCTGGTTAATCAACCATAAGAAAATAATGAGAATAAGACCGTTGCCAAGCGAATCGGGGCGGTGGTCAATAGAATGAGAACCCTCTCCAAGGGAATATGTCAAGTGATCGGAATACAAAGACAAGTAAGCACATAGCATGTATATTTGATTAATCACACACAATCATACGTTTGCAATTTTGATATATATATATATATATATATATATATATATATATATATATATATATATATATATATATATATATAGTATGGTATAAGCATATGTCCCCAAAACATTTGAAAAGTTGTAAAATAGGGGAATGATAAAACTCATCTGATCGAATAAACTAAACAGGAATGAATACGACAAGAAAGCAGAAATCACACTCTTCGAGAATTACCGACAAGAATCCTAATAATATTGAATGAATTATAAATGATGCAATACGTATAACGAATTTAGGATTTCGATATGATTTGAGTTATATTTATGGTTGGGTACGT
>NW_027499566.1:0-95017 GCF_021521415.1 Bidens hawaiensis | reverse complement strand
ACTTTATGTTGTTTGGTAGTAAAAAATATAATTTACGGAAATAAAATAGAAATAATAAAAATATTTATATTCTAAATATAATTACCATAATAAAAAATTACATTGACGTCGGGGATGGCGACGGTGGTGGTCAGGCAGTGTCGTGGTGTTGGTGTTGGTAGGGAGGGGGTAGCACCTAGGAATGGCAAAAAAGCCCAATCTGACGGGTATACCCGAAACAAACGGGACGGTTATACCCGAAACCCGATGGGTATTGGTCAGGTATGGGATTAAGATTTAAAAATTTATGTGGGTATGGTCCGGGTATGGGATTAAATGATACGCTGCTCGATTTCCCGAAAACCCATGCGCGTTTACCAGAACTATATGCCTGAATCATATACCCGAAAAATTCTTTGTATTGTATAAGTTGTGAAGTGTATATATAAAAATTATAATGATATTATGTATTTTATTGTAATGTTTATATATATGGAGTTTTTTATATTTTAGTTTGCAATAGGTGTTGCATTAATAAAAGGTATAAAAGTATAATAATGATAAAAAAAAATGCACTTGAAATTCCTAACGGGTATGCCCGATACCAACGGGTAATGGCCGCATATGGGACACGTTTTTACAAATGGGTAGTATCCGACCCATTGTCATCCCTAGTAGCACTGGTGGTCAGGTGGTGGCGGTGGTCAGGTGGTGGCGGTGGTCAGGTAGCGACAGTGGTTGTGGTCAAGCGGTGGTGGTGGTTAACTGGTTATGGTAGTGGTGGTGGGCTGGTGGCAGTGGTAGTCAAGTGGTGTTGTAGAGAGAGTAGGACTGAGATTTATTGTAACAACTCGGACTTTTCAAAATTTATGAACCCGACCCGTTTCAATGTTCGGGAAATTTTGCCGCATCTATCGAGTAAATTAAATATTATTATATAATTATTTAATTAATTATATATTATATATTTATAACTTTCACATTTTGGTAATTTTGACCCAAACTTAAACTATTACCTTATTATGTTTCCATTCTCAAACTGTAGGGACCAAACTGCAAGATCTATATCATTATTATAATATTATAACTATCTAACCTAATTACCCATACCCATGAACCCGTATCCATGATCCAATAATGTCACACCCCGACCAAAGGCGGCGGAACATGCCGGGGTGCAACGTGATTGGACAGATACACAAGACACTATTTAAAGTGACAATATTTATTTAACTCATTTTATTTCAACAAATCAATAACAACACATCTCGCTCATATAAACAAATAGCATTCATATTGTTCATTTTACTAATACCCTAATAGTCTTGGTAACGTTTTCCGTCAAGCACTCGTGTCAACAAAAGTCAAACCTGTAACATTTCATAAAAATAAAGTTTGTCAACACAAAGGTTGGTGAGCAATTCATAAGTTTGAGCATATAAGTATATAGTAATAAAAGCCAAAAAACTTGTATACAAAACAATAAATAAAAGCTATAAACTTGGATAAATTGACAATCGCTAATAGTTTTACGTTAGCGCCACCTAGCTACAAGGGGTTGCCAAGTAGTCTAGGATTTTATAGTTATCGTTAATTGCATTACGTTAACGACACCTTGCCATGAGGGGTTGCCAAATGGTCTAGGATTTATAGTTCCACCATCCAAAAGCGATAAACACATAGTCACATAAGCATAGAACACCAAATCGAGCAATTATTCAAGCAAGGTATACAATCACGTTTGTGGGTTTAAGATGCAAGTAATTAAAGCATTTAGTTTGATAAGTATGAAATGTCACCCCAAAACGAAAGACGGAAAAAGGGGTATGAAAGTACTCACCTCGATTGATGAACCGAGAAATAAATAGATAAATAAATGAAGCTCGAATGGTAAACGAACAGATCCAACTTGAAACGATAAACACCGTAGCTAAAATAAATAATATAATATATATTAATGAACTTGAAACCATAATGAAACTATATTGGAACATTGGACGAGAGGGTTCGGTTGTTAATCGGGTTAACCGGTTAGTTTGTTAATGATTAGGGACTCGTACATAATTAATAACTAGAATAAAAATAATATTATTTTATTGGGCTTTTAAATAGATAAACCAATATTAAAGGAGACAAGACGGGTTTTAAATCAAGGGTTCGGTTTTATAAAAAGAAAGAATTGATAATAAAGTTTATAATAATATTATTAATGATAATAATAATTTTAAAAAGATATGATATATATATATATGTATATATATATAAGATAAAGATGTTAATAATAATAACAATAATTAATTTTTAATAATACTAATATAGTATAATAATTATAACAATAATTATTATTAATAATATTAATAATAATAGTTATAGAATAGAAATCTTGGTATTAATTATAATGATGTTGATAAAAATGATAATAATAATAAATAATATTGATAGTAAATAATGATATCATACCCAATGTTGGCTCGATTTCTAAACGAGTTCAAAAAAATAACTATAATAATATTATTTTTAATAAATTAATGATAAAAATATGATTTTACTAAATAATAATAATATGATTCTTTATTAATAATAATAACGATTTTAATATTTATAATATTAATGATAAAAATAATAATATTATTAATGGATACATATAATAGTAATTTAACCATAATAATACTAATAATAATTCTTATGTAGTAATATTAGTACTAATAATAACCCTTATTTATTAAGTATAAAATTAATACCAATACCGGTCTAGGATGAGACGTGAACCCGAGACCTCTAGTTTAATGACTAACGTACAACCCAAAACGAAACCAAGATAACAATTGTCAATTAAACCCATAAGAAACTTAATATATCTATTATCCGATCGTTCATCTTTTACCCAATTCAAAACAACTCAATACCCAAATTAACCCGTTTCAAATTATATAACCGACAATATAACCTATTTTTAACGGTTTAAAAACCGACAATCTCTATACGAATACAACAATACTAAAACTCGAATTAACTTTACCTATTATATGTTTGGAGTCGTCGGAGATGAAGGCTGCCGGAGATGGAGAAACGGAGGGTCGCCAGAGCCATTTCCGGCCGAAGAAAACAAAAGGAGAGAAGAGAGAGAGAGAGAGCGACAGAGAGAGTAGAGGGAGAGATAAAGAGAGAGAGAGAGACGGTGGCCAGAGTGCCGGTGGCCGTTTTCCCGGTCGTCGGAGAAGCCGAAGGGGAGAAAGAGAGAGGCGCAGAGAGAGATGAGAGGGAGTGCAGCGAGGGGAAGAGAGTACGCGCACCGGTGGCCGGTTTCCGGTCACCGGAAAAAAGATCCGAGGGAAAAGAGGGTGGCCGGAGGTGATGGTGTTGCCGGAGAAGGTGTTACGGGCTGCGGTGGAGGTGGTGGTTTAGTGGTGGTGCGTCGGGAGGTGGTCTTGCCGGTAAATCGGGCTCGCCGGAATTGCGAGAGAGAAAGGAAGTTGCGGCTAGTGTTAATATGTTTAGGTTTAGGTTATTTTTTCCTTTTTATATGCAATACATATTTTCAAAGCTGGCCCCTCAAGTTTCAATCGTTGTTTAATATGAGTTTAAAGGTTTTAAAAGCTTATAACAACTTAACGAAAATTATTTTGAACCCTCTTATGTTTTTCTTAACGACATTATAATATGACCAATATCGATTTATTGCTGATCGAGGTATATAATAATATTATATGATAAATAAATAAAGAAACAAAAGATGTTGAGTCGGGTTTGTAGAATAAAATTTTGCAAGACGAATACAAATCGATATCCGAATGTCACAGTATCCCCAACTTTTTGAAAATTTCGTCCCGAAATTAAAATAAACTCAAAGAAAAGTAATTATTAACGAATGTTGTCCTTAGTAAGATAATTGCCTGAACAAATTTTAAGCAAACGAATAACGCCAGATCCTTGCATGATTTGAAAAACGTTACAAATGAGAAAACATAATAAAGGCACTTATATATAGGATGTACCAGCAGCGTATCCACCATGCCCTTAATCATGATTTCACATTTTTATCGTTTTTCCGCCATTATCCTCGGGTTTGAGTTATCTTACACAACCGTACTTACCATGACTTCCATACGGGGATTTCGATAATTAAGTGTGCACCCAAAATTATTTCGATCGTCGTATGGTCCACATGGTTCGGTCCATTGCGTGGTTTATGAGACATATTTATCTGATAATAAGATAAATAATCACAGTTTGCGTTTGAAAAATAATAAGATAAATAATCTGATAAATTGTACGCAAGTGTCCTCAAAACATTTGAAAACAAGTAAAATAGGGGAGTGATTACTCACCTGATCGGATGAACGAAAATATAAGCGAGGATGATGAGGATGATGAACCCCTTCGGGATTTACCGTCAATGATTCCTAATTAAATAATATAATATTATGAGTTATTTATAAATAATAAAACACAAATAATGAATTTAGGATTTCGAGGTAATTTAAATTATGTTTGGGATTATAATATTTATTGATTGGGTTAATAAATTCGAGAAACATTACTTTTGTTATTCAGAAAATACCATTAACTGAGCGTAATAATTATATGTTCGAACTTATAAATAATTAGTTTAATTAATTAAATATGAGTCGAGATATATTAATAAATGTTTGCCTAATTTTAATATATGACATAAATTTGTTTAAATAAATATATTGCAAAATATACTTATAATTATTTAAAATAAATAATTATATGTATCTAGACATAATATCATCTAATAATCTATTTTGAAACCTTTAACGACAATTGACGGTGTGAATGTATTTAGCCACTTTAAATATCTTTATATATATATATAATAAATATACATTCAACGAGTGTGTAAAGACGTTCCAGGACCAAAAACGTGAATTAATGAGTGTCGGTTGAATATTTTATATTAGTTAAAATGCATTAATGGATCTTTAAACACCTAAATAAAAAAGAAACAAAACTAGGCTGGCCGGGGCTCGAACCTGCGCCCCTGGCTGGCACAGAACATGAGGCCAATGCACCCACCAGCTGTGCTGGGGTGCTCCATGTTATCCAAATGCCAAAACAAATTTTAAAAGCAGGAGCAAGATTATACCCCAAATGCTTATGAACCCTAGATCAACAATCTGTTAATTCGTTGTTCGTTTGCTTAATCAACCATAGGTTTAATGATTGATGGATCCAGATGATGTGAATACATGTAACAATTACCAGAAACAATGTGGTATGGATGGTGAACGATGATATTGAACCCGACGGCTCGACGCGCTCCAGCATCCCTATGACCAAACTTCGATAATAAAATTCGTTATGGGGCTTATGATTGCGATGTGTCCAGGGTTGTGCAGCCAGAAATTATTGTGTTATTATCAGCCCTAACTCGTCTATCAAGGATCTCATATTAGACGGTTTTGTTAATAACGTATATACATAATCAAATGATCTTTGTTTCTAAATTCATACTGTCGGTGGGTTGAATTAGGCAAGGTCAACAATCCTTTTGATTTGATTTCCATGATTATCGCAAGAATTGAGCTACAAGTAACTAAACGATTTCGGGTTAAGGTTTGGACATAAACGGGTTTGGGTTGTTTATAATATAATAATAATAATAATAACATAAATTGAATTATGGTCCCTGTAGTTTGAAGGTGGAAGCACATCGAGGCAAAACTTAGTTTAGGGTTATATTTGACAAAATTTGAAAGTTATACATATATATATTAGATAAGTAAATAAATAATAATATTATAATAATTAGTTTACTCGACAAACGCGATAATTTTTGTGATAGAATTTCCCGAATGTAAAGCGGGTCAGGTTACGGATATAGTTTATGAGTTTGAAAACCTGAGTTGTTACACTGAACAAATGGCTCCAAGTCCAAACATTCTTCGACGCCCAATCAAGCCAAAACAAGCAGGAAATCGATCAAATTACTGGTGGGGATCTCGGAACCAAATCTCCAAACGAAGCATTCGAAATTCTGGAGAAAGCTGCCAAGAAAAGCTTCGCTTACACCACGATCCACCCCTTCACACAAGGGTATGCTCCAAGTGGGTCTTTCTTACTATGAGGGCTTCACTATGGGCCAGAAGAATCCTGAATCAAAGACCTTTCTTACTGTGAGGGCTACACTATGGTGTCCTCCAGTGGGTCCTTCATGGCAATGTTTAAGAATTTTCATGGCAATGTTTAAGAATTTTCATGGCTTCGTTTCCAAAAATGCACCTGCGTATAATCTGATTTGCCCCAACTTTGAACAGGTATGGATCTTCCCAAAAATAATACTTGAGATCAGAAAATATTTTTTTACGCTGCTGGTGTGTTAAACCTTTTTGCATGATACCACATGCTAAATAGTTTGCATAATCGGCAAACCAGGGGCACTCATCTTCTTCTTCTTTCAAAATCGTTTGAATGTGCATAAGAACCTCATGGGGGAAATTGTCGTTTACGTGTGACCCCGATGGTTCCTGTGAAGCTGATCACTCCAAACGCGAAAGATGATCGGCAGCGACATTTTCTGCACCCCTTTTATCTTGAATTTTGATATCAAATTCTTGAAGCAGCAAGATCCAGCGGATTAGTCGAGGCTTTGCATCTTTCTTGTTAAAAAGATAGCGAATGGCTGCATGGTCGGTGTAAACGATGGTTTTTGAAAGAAGATGTTGGTGCATAATGTCAGTAGTTCATAGTCTAGTGTCTGTAATCGAGTCTGTAATGATTAATTGTGTTTTATATGTCTTAAGCGAAGTTACTAACAAGTTCGCTGTTTAGGCGAACTTGTTAGTCAAGCGAGGTTATGGACAACTTCGCCTGAACATGCCAGGCGAAGTTGTCGTGTATTTATATAGGTTACGGCTTAGCTTAGTATAAAGAGTTCGTGTGATCATTATCGAAGTAACGAGAGCTGTAACGTGAGGACGAGAGTTCGTGTCTGTAATAGTGATATTGTATCACGTGTTTTGGTTATAATATAACGTGTTTGTTTATCGTATCGTGTTTGATCTATTCGTGTCTTCTACGCTCGTAACGACCTACGCAGGGATTCCGCACCTACGTAGATCGAGATATCTCGTGTTGATCCATCCAGGGAACCTACAATTGGTATCAGAGCTTCGGCTCGATTGTGTGGTTCGGGATATTCACGCGGGTGTAGAAAACGTCCCGTTTCGACTATTCGCGGGACGTGTTTTCTGTGTTTTTGTGTCATTCTTACCTCCTACCATCGTATTCAACCCTTTACACAGGCGAAGTTCTGCAAAAAAACCCAGAAATCAGATCTGCAGAAACTTCGTGTTCATCAGGCGAAGTTGCCGTCACTGTTCGTAGGGTTTCGGCGAAGATATAAGGTTAAGCGAAGTTATCCACAACTTCGCCTACCTTCTCAAGTTCGCCTAACTCAAGCGAAGTTCTCTACAACTCCGCCTACCTCCTAAGTTCGCTTACCTCAAGCGAAGTTAAGAATCAGCGAAGTTCTTCAGCGAAGTTAAGGCTTAAGCGAAGTTATCCGTAACTTCGCCTACAGTACTTTTCAAAAAAAAAAAAAAATTTCGGGTTTCTTAGTTTTTGAGAAAGATGTCGTCAATTAACATCTCAGAGTTAGTTAAGATGGAAGTAGAAGCATGGTCAGCTACTAAGGCCCCAAAGTTGCTTAAAGGAACTGACTTCGTTGCTTGGAAGGATCGGTTCGAACAATATGTCAAGTACCAGGATGCGAAAATGTGGGTATGCATCCAGGATGGTTATATTCCACCAACTATGGAGTACGAAGGTCGTGATCAGATCAAGAAGTACAGCAAAATGGAAGATGAAGAGAAAAAGATGTATGAGGCCGAGAGCAAGGCTCATGCTGCTATCACTATGGCTCTTCCACAAGAGATCCTTCATACGTTTAGAAAGTACAAGACAACAAGAGAGCTTTGGGAAGCTCTTGAGAACCGGTTTGAAGGAAATGTGGGAATCCGTGCTTCGAAGATCAAATTGCTCAAAACTCAATTCTCGGTCTTCAAATATCTGAAAAACGAATCACTTGATGATATCATCACCCGATATTATCATCTGATGACTGAACTGAGCAACTATTCAATTTCTTACCGAGAAGAAGAGATAGTTGAGAAGCTTCTTGATGCTCTCCCACCAAAATGGGAGATGTACACGGTGCTGATGAGGGAAGACAAAGACTTTCCCCAATATGATCTGGAAACGGCAGTCAACAAGCTCCGAACCTTTGAGCTTAACATGGTTAGAAAGGAGACACCTATGGATCAGGTTCAAGATCCAGGTATGTATGGTGCTAAAGTCAACTCTAGTTCAGGTTCGAAGACTGAATCAGCTGCCTACTACTCGAAGGGAGAGTCGGGTGCCAACTCATCACATGAGGGGCATGTGTCAGTCAACACGAATGGTGATGTTTGCTTTGTAGCAGGTGGATCTAGTGCTTCTAAACCGCAAGCAAGCAAGAGTAGTTGCTCTCCAAGTATTCCTAGCAACAACTACTCTAAGATGCCTATGAGTGTCAAATCTGCTGAAGAGCAGTTTGCTCTCTATGCTTCTTTTATTGCTTCCTATGAGAACTACATTCAGGGGAAGATTGTTGATCCAGCTATGTTGGATGAAGACTATGACCAGATTGATGCTGATGATATGGAAGAAATGGATCTGCAATGGCAGATGGCTATGATCGTGAGAAGAGTGAAACGGTTTATGAAAAAGACCGGAAGAAAGTTTGTCGGTGGAAGGCCAGGGTTTGACAAGACGAAGGTAAGATGCTACAACTGTCAGCAAAACGGCCACTTTGCTAAGGAGTGCAGAAATGAGCGTGTAGAACGTGGTCAAGGCAAGTCTACACAGCACAATGGGGGTAGTAAAGATTATAGTGCTATGATTTCCAGAGAAGATGGTGAATACAACTGGAACCTGCATTCTGAAGAAACTTTCGAACATGCCAATTTGGCGAAGGTTGAAACTGAAGGAAATGAGAAGGTTACCGGAGAAGAAAAAGCTCTCATGGCAGATGTTAAAGACCAGCTCTCCGAGGTATGTTCTAAACCTACTTGTTCTAAATGTGAAAACTTGTCTGAGCAATTAGCAACTATAACTGATCAGTATGTTGGTTTGGATGCTGAGTTTAAAACTTTAAAAGAAGATCATCACTTTACTAAAGCAAGAGAAAATAGCTATAAAGTTAAAATAAAAGCTTGTGAAAAGGATATTAAAAGTCTAAAAGCAAAACTTGCTGAAAAAATACAAGTGATTGATCTAAGCTATGAAGTTTTGGAAGAAAAAACCAAGCTAAAAGCTGAAAGAGAAAAACAGATTGTTGATTACCAGGTGAAAGTGGTGGAACTGAATAGAAAACTTGAGCAGTTCAGAAATTCCTCTGCTATTCTTGATCACCTTGTTAGTGATCAAGGTTCCTCTGTTAAGAGGGGAGGAATTGGTTATCATGAGGTTCCACCACCTTATAATCACAATTACACTTTTAATCCTAGTGTTCAGAAATCTGTTGACTTTGAGGTTGTTCAGACAGTTCCAATTAAAGTAACTAGTAAAGAACCAGATGTTAGTAGAGGCGAAACAAGTTCGCCTGTTTCAAGTGTTAAAATTTCTGATCCGAGTCCAGTCTCATCAAGTTCGGATAAGTCATCCGAGCCTGGTAAGGCAAAAGAGGAGGCGGTATTGCCAGATGTTGGAGATGGGAGTTTGGAAATTGTTTCGAATTTTGCTCTGTCAACTTCAAGCCCTGCTTGAGAAATCTTGTAACCGAGAACAATGCCTTCATAAGCCATGAAATGACATTTTTCCCAATTAAGAACAAGATTTACTTCTTAACATCTTGTCAACATTTTATCTATATTCTTAAGGCAATGATCAAAAGAGTATCCAAAAATAGAAAAATCGTCCATAAAGACTTCCATTGAGTGCTCGATCATCTCGTGGAAAATGGCTACCATGCAACGCTGAAAAGTAGCAGGTGCATTGCACAGCCCGAAGGGCATTCGCCGGTAGGCAAATGTACCATAAGGGCATGTGAATGTAGTCTTCTCCTGATCTTCAGGAGCAATGGGAATTTGAAAATAACCAGAAAAACCATCAAGGAAGCAATAGAACATCTTACCAGACAAGCGTTCAAGCATTTGATCAATGAAAAGGAGTGGAAAATTATCCTTCCTTGTGGAGTCATTAAGCTTGTGACAATCAATGCAAACCCTCCAGCCTATGACAGTTCTCATTGGTATGAGCTCATCTTTCTCGTTCATTTCCACAGTCATTCCTCCCTTATTGGGTACAACTTGAACCGGGCATACCCAAGGTGAATCAGAGATAGGGTAGATTAACCCTGCATCAAGGAGTTTGATTACTTCTTTCTTCACGACATCTTGCATGTTGGGATTCAGACGCCTTTGATGTTGAACCACAGGTTTGTAGTCTTCCTCCATGAGGATTTTGTGGGTGTAAACAGAAGGACTAATGCCTTTGATATCCATAATTTTCCATGCGATGGCTTTCTTATAAAGTTTGAGTACTTCGAGAAACTTTTTCTTCTCGTCAATCGACAATTTGGCCGAGATGATTACAGAGAGTTGAGATTCACTTTCTAAGAAAGCGTACTCCAGGTGAGCTGGTAGTTCTTTTAACTCCAAGGTTGGTGCTTCCTCAGTGGATGGTTTAGCTTTGGTTTATATTTTGAGATTGACAACTTCGAAAACTTCTTGTGGTGAAGACGTTTCTTGGTCCTCCAGTTCGATGACTTCTTCGATGATGTGATCCTCCCGAGTGGGTTCAAAGATAGGTTTTTCAAGAATTATCAAGAGCATTTGAGATGGCAGAATCCCTCACATGGAAACTCACAATAGAATCAATAACATCGATGCAATAAAGTGAATCATCATGGTGTGGTGGGTGCTGCATGGATCTACCTATGTCGAATGTGACCTGCTCATCATTTACTCTAAGAGTTAGTTTGCCCGTGCAAACATCAATGAGTGCTCTAGCCGTGTCTAGGAAGGGTCTCCCTAATATGAGGGAACATTCTTGTCCTCATCCATGTCGAGGATCACAAAATCTACTGGGAACACGAACTTGTCAATTTTGACTAGCATGTTCTCAACAATGCCCCGAGGGTATTTTATGGAACGATCAGCTAACTGGATACTCATGCGGGTGGGTTTTGGTTCACCTATCCCTAATTTTGCAAAAACCGCATAAGGCATCAAATTGATACTAGCTCCTAGGTCGGCTAGGGCATTGCTAACAGACAAACTTCCTATTAGGCAAGGAATAGTAAAACTCCCTGAATCAGTCATTTTCTCTGGAAGCTTGTTTTGCAGAATGGTTGAACATTCTTCGTTTAACGTGACATGAGATAGCTCCTCCAACTTCCTCTTGTTGGTAAGAACATCTTTCAAAAATTTGGCATATTTTGGCATTTGTGAAAGTGCTTCAATAAATGGAACCTTGATGTGGAGTTGCTTGAATAACTCGAGGAATTTTCCGTATTGAGCCTCCAACCTTTCATTCTTCAAACGCGCTGGATAAGAAATTGGAGGAATATAGGTTCTGACTGGTTCCTTTGGCCGTGCGGTACTTGTTGGGACTAGCCTCTCTTGCACCTCTTCAGGAATCTCAGTCTCCTTTTCCGTGACCACTGCATCTGAGGTTGGTTCAGTAACCATAGTGGTTCTACCACTCCTCAAGGTGATTGCATTTACAGCTGCGTTCGGGTTGTTTACTGTGTTGCTTGGAAGGCCACCTGGCTGTCTCTCAGATAGTTGTCGAGCAATCTGCCCCAACTGGTTTTCAAGCGTTTGTAGAGATGCTTTCTGACTTTTGATATCAGCATCATGCTTTATTAGAACTTCATTGACCTCAAGTGCGCTAAAATCAGCACGATTTTGTGCTTCGGCATTACCGGCGATGATTTGTGCAAACATGCTCTCAATCTTGGAGTCGTTTCCTTGAAGTTGGCCACTACTAGAACTCTGACCTTGAAATTGAGGTTTTGGTTGATAGGGTTTGTTAGGGCACGGAAGTTTCACACTGTGGATACGTTATCCTGACATATGTTCTTGGATCAATTATCCTTAGACAGATCCTGTCAGGATCAGTGGTCCTTAGTACTTGGTATTATTAACAATTGTTTCTTGTGTGTAGGATGTTATTTAATAAGTATAATGGCGCCAAGACTTATTCCACCAGATATCTCGCTCTCGGACTTGTCAAACACGTGGTCAAATGGTTGTAACACGTTTAGTGGGAGAAGTGGCGGATTTATAGGACTTCTTGTTGAGTCACAAATAACTGAGTGCTGAGGATATGTTATTCTGGAAGACGTGTCTGGATCAATTATCCTTCTGAAGAGATCCAGAGCTATGTCAGGATCATGGATCCTCGGTATTTGGTGCTGTTAACGGTTGTTTCTCATATGAATGCTGATATTTATCAAGTGTAACGGCTCCAAGATCTGGTCTACCCCCTATTTCGCAGCCTGAGTGATGGAGAACGTGGTCAACATGGCAGTTACGATTATATTGAAGGCAATGGCGGATTTTTAGGGATTATTAGTTAATAGTCTTTATTATTCATAACTCCATAGAGTTATTACCTTTTATGTATAAATAGAGGTTATGATCAGCTAGGAAACACATCACAATACACCCAATACACTCTGCTCTCTACGAACACAGCAATACACACACACACCTAGAATTATTGTATTTCTGATCATAATCTCCAATCCTTGTAATACCTTTTTATCAATATAATCGATGGTGATAGTTTTCACCGTCCGGGGGTTTTTTGTGCCAGAGATCACGATAATCATATACTCAACGACCAAATGTTACCTTGTTGATCATTGATTGAAGTGATTCGACTAAAGATTAGCTTATTAATCCTTGACCGAAGTCATTTCTTCAAAGATTACCTTGATAAGTTTTGACCGAAGTAAGACTATCTTGGTTAAGGGCTTTTTCCTTCGTAATCACATCTTTGTGTTCACAAATATTACGCTTATACACTTGTCGTTATCGTGTTAGCACCTTACCTCACATAACAGATTTGGATACTTGATCCTTAGAAGATTTTTTTCCAAAATAGGGTTGATTTATGGGTTTTTTTCTCAAATCCTGGTGGAGCTTGATTGTTGCTACCATCCTGCCAACTGAAGTTAGGATGATTTCTCCAGCCAGGGTTGTATATATTCCCATAGGTGTTGTTTTGTCGGCTTACGAAATCGACTTCTTCAACAATCATGCTCTGCTGGCAATATTTAGTTTTGTGATCTCCCCCACAAGTGTCACACTTGGTCTTGGCTTTCACCAACTCTGTTTGTAGTTGCTCAAATTTCTTTGAGAGTGCTTCGAGTTGTGCAGTGACAAGAGTGTTGGAGTCAACTTGGTGCATGCCCTTGTGTGATGGGGTGGATCGTGGTGGGTTGTAAGCGAAGCTTTTCTTGGCAGCTTTCTCCAGAATTTCGAATGCTTCGTTTGGAGATTTGGTTCCGAGATCCCCACCAACAATTTGATCGATTGCCTGCTTGTTTGGGCTTGATTGGGCGTCGAAGAATGTTTGGAATTGGAGCCATTTGTTCAGCCCATGGTATAGGCATCTTCTTAGCAAGCTCTTGTACCTCTCCCACGCTGTGTGCAGTGACTCATCTTCGTCGGTTCTGAATCCGGTGATGCTGGCTTGGTACTTTGCGGTTTTGTCTGGTGGAAAGTATTTCAAGAGGAACTGCTCTACCATCTGGTTCCAATTGGTAATTGTGCCAGATGGTAGTGACTCTAGCCAATCCAAGGCATGGCTTCGAAGGGAGAAGGGAAAAAGCTTGAGCTTAATTTGGTTCTCAGGACAGTTTTGGATTTTGAAGGTACCACGGATTCTTAAGAATCGAGAGATATGAGACATTTGATTTCGAAGTGTTCAGTGATTTTCGGTGGTGCCATGCCACTTCCATAACCTTCGAGGGTCTGCTTGCTGTATTGGTTCATGTTAGGTTTGTTTTCAGGGTCATTTGGTGCCACCATGTTTTTTTCCGTTATGGTTTCTTTGGTTGTTACGTCCTCAAACGCCTCGTTTTCGATTGTTTCAGCTACTACACGTGAACGGTTGCGTAACCTTTGGTGAAGGCGACGTTCGGGTTCCGAAAGTGGTGAAACAAGCTCAGGTGCGGGTGTGGTGGACATTCATTACTTAAGAAAATATATAAAGAAACTAAACAAGTAAAAGTGAACTACAAGTAAAGCGGAAATAAATAAACTCTTTTTTTTGTAAACTTAGAATTTTTGTTTTTTAATTAGACTAAAACTAAATAAACTAAAATGAACAAAATTTAAAATTTTTTGTTTGTTTGTTTTTTTTTTTGAATAATTATAAACGACGGTTAAAATAAAAAAAACATGGATTTGTTATTATACCGTGTCCCCGGAAACGGCGCCAAAAACTTGATGTGTGTGTGATATATATATTTTTAATAAAGATTTTTTCACACTTTGTCGGGTTTTAAAAATGGGTTTTCACTTAACTTAATAAAACACACACAAATGTCAAGTGTACCAATCGTGTAAGTAATATAGTTGCGGTAAGAACCGAGTATCAATCCGTGGACACGTAAATTTCAATATTAAATCTTTGCATTTTAAAATAACCGTAAGAAATATCTTAAAAGTTTTAGTTTTTAAAAGTAATTCTTTTTAAAGTAACTTATAACAATAATATAAAGCAAGCAAAAATATGATAATGGAAAGATTCAAGATTTAAAAGCTATCATCTTAACTTTAGAATCCACTTGACTTCTTATGATGGTAAACTCAAATATATGACAAATTCACTAATTTAATTTGTTTATGGAAAAGAGTAGTCACTAGTTATAGATAACTATTCCTTTGATTTTTTGGAAAACTAGTATGAACTATACAAACTAATCACCTCAAATCATAATTGTAAGTGAACCTTTATATTGAAATTTAAGGATATAGATTATCATTCAATTACGAAACTCAAATCTAACAATCGTTCGGAAAGATTACATGAAAAACACCTAATCCACCTATGGTTGATTAAAGTAGACAAAGTTCAAGTATTCCTTTAATTTATGAATTTTCAACCCAAGTGTATTATCAAAATAATTGTGTTAACAAAATACGTATAATATTACTTAACAAGAATATCAATTCATAACAAATGTTCAATCTTTTCAAATCTAAACATGAGGATATGTGTTTAACCAATTTTCATGTTAATATGCAAGAATTATTTTAACTATTTCTAGATTAAAAGTTATAAAGTTGCAAGAACAACATATATAAATAAATGATAAAATCAAGAGTCTTTCAACATAACAAGATATACCATTTATAATTCTTGTATATTAATTTCAATTGTTCAAACACAATATTTCATCAAAGGATAACCAAGAATTAGTCATTATTTCAACATAAAATTACCATATATTAATTCAAACCATCAAAAGTTATCAAGTTTCATCATAAGTTAAGGTGATATGAAGAGTTTAGCTCATGATAATAATGAAATATACATCAAAATAAAATAACGTAGCATTCGTAATTAACTTTAAGATAATCTAACCCAAGAACCAAGCTAGATGATTATGTGAATGCTAAGAACTCCTTTTTGATGTATGGATCTTCAAGAACTTCTTCTTGCCTTCAATCTTCTGGAATAATGGTGATAAGGGAGTGTTTTTGTGTATGTACTTCGGTGTGTGTAGAAGAGAACACAAAAGGCCAATTTATAGGTATCAACTGTTGGTCACGAGTCTAGGCCGTAAGCCGGGTGTGACAAGTTGGGGAAGGAGAATGGACAAACTAGGAATTTTCCCTAAAATAAATATGTTAAAACAATCTCTTTATATAATCGATTCAAAAATTATAAATATTTATTTAGTTAAGTATTTTATTTATAAATGTAATTTTATTAATTAAAAATATACTATTATTAACTTGATAAATAATAGTAATGATTCAGAATAATAAACTTAATAATAAATAGCTTTTGTAAGATCACACTCGATCATCAAATCATGAATCTCTATATAGTTTTAGATTCATCATTCAATTCATATTTATCTTTCTGTAATTATTGTTAATTAGGATTTCTCGTCAGTAATTCCCGAAAAACGTGGTTTACCGCTTTCTTATCTAATCATTCCTCTTATTTGCTAATGCGAGTATTTCACTCCCCATTTTACTTATTTTAAATCTTTTGGGGACATAGCCGTATTTACAGTATTTAACTATTATCTAGTATTCAAAACCACAACTGTTTAATCCTTGTGTGTATATCACTTTATGCATGCCTTGCTATTTGTTTACTTGCTTTATTTGAATACATTTCGGAGAGGTCCAACATACTCGCATTATAATATGATCATACGACCGTCATAGTAGCCATCGTCCAGTTCATCTAGCATCGAGATTACCGACAACTCATTTTTGGTAACCAGTGCCCATTCGCATGACAACGGTTTAGCTCTTTCTTTATGGTTTGATTGATTGTTTATATGATATGATTTAACTGTTTATTCTCACAGAAACAGTTTTCATCTTTCTTTATTTATTATATATTATTATTGTTGTGTCTTAAACTTGTGTTTTACTCACTCAACATATGCTGCTCACAAACCTTTCTATTTTATACTCATTTGCAGGTTATTATTTGAACTAGTTGCAAGATTTGGTGAAGACTTAGTGAAGACTTTAAGTTAGAAAATTTTTAATCAAGATCATTTGTGATATAAGTTGTATTGTTGTATGATTATGGATTTTGTATTTTGTACTTGAATTATTTGAATCATTTAATCGAATTAAATATATATTGCCACTTTTAAATATTGCATGATAGTACCTTGAGAGCTGTGAGCAATCAGCTCACGCCCCGACATTTCCGCCTTAGGTTGGGGTGTGACATTTATTTGGGGAGAAAAACGACAAACCTGGTCATCACGTGAGGGGCACGCGTATAAGTTAACGACCAGACATAACGAGGTTAATAAATTCGGGTTTAACTGTAAGTGAAATGAAACTACAAGGACAAAAATTGCAAACTTGAAACTATTGGACTAAAACCACGGATTTGGACAAACCACAAAGACGAAAACCGCAGTTCACTAAAATAGATATTATAATAAATAGTAAAAAGACATGTCTACCCCTGACTTGACGAGTAAATTTAACGGGGATTTTGATTTGGATGTAATTGACAAAAATTGGGAAAAATTGACAAAAATAGATATTATAAGACTCATTTTTATTACATTTTTTTTTGTTTTGGGAAATAAACACTGTTATTAGTTTGTGTTTTACTTGAAAGGTCTCAAGTCCAAGTCTTTCTAAGTCCCATTTTGGTAAAAAAAATTTCTTTTTGCTAAACCATCATTGTGTATTTAGTTGGGGTTTTTAATAGATAAAAAAGAGAACCTTTTTGCTTCTGATAATTTCTAGACATATTCACACATCACACATTCACAACTTATTTATTGTATTTTTTTTCATTTTTAATGACCTTACATGTTTTCAAAATTAACATACTGTTTTATGGTATCGTAGTATATGATATTCTACAATAATGGCCGACCGTTCCGAAAAATTTAACATTTGATTGTGTAAAATTTGAACACCAAAAAAAGGTGAACCCATCGGAAAAAAATTCTGGATCCGCCACTGATGGTCATATAAAAAATAAAAATTTTGGACTAAATTCGCATTATTTGTCAAACCACAAGGACAAAAATGGTACTTTACTCTTATAAATATTAGTAAACTTATGATATTTGGCATATATATAATATCAAAAAATTAATTTTCTTTATATTTATCATTTCCGAGTACTCTCCAGGTACACCCAACTCAGTAGACTGTCTAGAGTCCGCTAGCGACTTTTGTAACCTTGGCTAAGATAGATAAAATAACCTCATATGAACTTTCTTCTAGAGATTTTTTTTAAGTATTAACAAAAAATATGTTGTATTTTTTCTTTCAAGTTGGTTATATGAAGGTTTTCTACTTACATTTTCATAAAAAAAATGATTCAGGAGCATAGCATCCACATGATAATCCGACTTAGGGGTGAGCAAATTAACCATCATAACCGCAAACCGAACCATAACCGACATAACTGAACCGATTTTAACCGATAACCGATATAACCAGTGGGTCGGTTTAATGGATTTTTGAAAACCGCCAAATGTCGGTCGGTTTTGGTTAATGTTAATTCTACACCCGCCATAACTGAACCGCCCCATTTCTGTAACTAGTAATCAGGAAATAAGGGTTTGGAAATTAGAATTAGTGCATGAATAAGTTATTTTTACACTTATTGTCGTTACATATTAAAAATTCTCCACACCAACTAGGATTTAGGGAAATAATATTTGTGATATTGGTTATCATATTCATTCCAATGTTTCATAATTGTCGTTCTGAATTTCCATCCAAATTGTCATTTCAAATATTTAATATGTCAATTAGATATGTATATTCCATAATATACAGTAAAAAAAGAACATATATTTGAATTCCACAATATAGTTAGCGACTATCCAGTGTTCGCAATCATATGGAATGATTGTTTACTTTGGTCACGGTTAACAGACCCATAACCGACTCGCTATAACCGTTAAAACCGATTAACCACACCGCCATGATGGATCGGTTATGGTTATGGTTATCTATTAACCGTTATATCGGTTACGATTATGGGTTTGACAAAAAAACCACCCCAAACCGACCCATGCACACCCCTAATCCGATTGGACTGATTTTATCATTATCTTTTTAATTATATTGTTTAAATCCTAATTTTATGGTTTCCTTGTTGAGTTGTGAGATCTCAATATATTAGGATCTTGGTTAGTTACATAGAGATCCCAATACATAAAATTAGGAATTAAACAATATGTTCAAATATTTACAAAGGTTACGACAAAATCTGTGAGATCGAATTATCGATGCCCTGCATCAAATTGATTGATAAGCTAAAATCATTGTCGTTTTCCTTCTTTTCAGTAGCCTTAATTGCTCCTTTAGTTAATGATGCTCAAAACTGATCATATAAATGAGAAGGCAAAAATCAAGAAGAAAATAGTTTTGATGGTCCCTTTAATTATTTTTTAGTTTAAAAAGAAATTAATTATAGATTGTTTGTTTATGATGTTTGTACATATGACTGATAATAACATTAAGTTATTATAGAATATTTATCATGGTGTCTATAACATGTAACCAATAAGAAAATAATGTTTACAGACTATCTAAAATAAATCATTATCTAAATTCTAATTAAGGAAAAACGCAATCATGAAGAAGAAAGTTAAAAACTGAAAACCACTTCTCAATTACAATTTTTAGAATACATGCAAAATGATACCAATAAAATCATAAACTTATATTTAAATAAAATATATGCTTAAGTATACAACTATAACTACATGTTGTTCCACATATCAAGTCTTATATTTGACGATCAAAGGACTAGTACGTAGTCTAATGGTATCGAAGTGTTTATTAGTTTATTAACATGGAGTCCCTCAAATTCATAAGGCTCCATCGTCTCATAGCAGACTAAAATGATGTAGTAATTTGCCATTAAAAAAAAGTAGTCTTATGTTTGAATATGGAAATGAAAACTCACGAAATTTTATTAATTGGATTGATGAGTAACAACCTCGAGGTGTTAAAAGATATCAATAAGGAAAAGATTACCTTAACTTAATCTCCTAATAAATATTTGAGATTTGAATAACCTGTGAATTTCGCTTATTTTGCACTTACCATTTCATATTCCTTATTTTCTTCACTTAAACCCCATTAATCATTCCCTTCCATAATCACACACTTATGTAATTCCCTTCATTATTCAGTATTGCTTATCCTTATAAATAGTTAAAGAGTTATTTCATTTCACTTATCACAACTTCATAGTGTTTTCTAGCTAGTATCTCTTCAAGCAATATGTTGTTGAAGATACTACATGTTGTGATTTGTGTTTTGTTATGTGGTGGTGTTCTTGGTAAGGAGTGTACCAACACTCCAACCCAGCCCACGTCGCATACTCTGCGATACGCGTTGTTGAATTCACATAACAAAACATGGAAAAATGAAGTGAACATGTTGTCACATGTCCATGATCATGATCATGATCATGCAACTCATTTGAATCCAACCGATGATTCGGCGTGGGCTAGTTTGATGCCTAGAAAGGTGTTGAAACAGGAAGATGAAGTCGAGTGGATGATGATGTATAAACAGATGAAGAATCAAGGGGTTGTGGCTAAGTTTAATGGGAGTTTTTTGAATGAGATTGCTTTAGGTGATGTGAGGTTGGACCCTGAGTCAATCCATGGTCAAGTTCAACAAACAAATTTGGAATATTTGTTGATGCTGGATAGTGATAGTTTGGTTTGGAGCTTTAGAAAGACTGCCGGGCTGCCGACGCCTGGTGCACCCTATGGCGGTTGGGAGGGCCCGGATCAAGAGCTTCGCGGTCATTTCGTAGGTTCGTATCTTCCTAACATGGCTATTAAAATGCATCATTGTTATATTAGTAACTTTAATTTACACATTTTTTTCATTACTTTTTTTATAATAGATGAATGGTTTAAATTGGTTTTCTCATGATTTATGGTTATATAAAACTAACTTATACACTACTGAATATTATTAGGGCATTACTTGAGTGCCACAGCCCACATGTGGGCAAGTACCGGGAACGATACTCTAAAGCAAAAGATGACCGCGTTAGTATCTGCACTCGGTGAGTGTCAGACAAGCGATGGCTACTTCTCGGCTTTCCCAACTGAATTTTTTGATCGACTTGAAGCTATTAAACCTGTTTGGGCTCCATATTACACCATTCACAAGGTTAAAATGACATGTTTTAAAACATTTTCTTTAACTGTTTTTATCAAATTCTAATTCATAGTTTCTTTTAAATATCAGATAATGGCTGGTTTAGTAGATCAATATGTTTTGGCTGGAAATGATCAAGCTCTCAAAATGGTAACTCAAATGGCGGATTATTTCAACAACCGGGTGCAAAATGTGATCAAACAGTTCACTATTGAACGACACTGGGAATCTTTGAATGAAGAATTCGGTGGAATGAATGATGTCTTGTATCGGCTCTACACCATAACAGTATGTTGTTGATTTGATTATAAAAGAGACTGTCATTAATATTTTTGAATGTTGTAATTAACTAATTATACGAGTCATATTGGTTTGATTACTACCAGGGAGATAATAATTACTTGGTGTTGGCTCATCTGTTTGACAAACCGTGTTTTCTTGGATTGCTGGCTACAAAGGTAACTTATATGTACTTGCAGGCTGATTCATTATCCGGTTTTCATGCCAACGCGCATATTCCAATTGTTGTTGGAGCAGAAATGCGGTATGAAGTTACTGGTGATCCTATCTTCAAGGTATGTAACATATTTGTATGTTTATATAAAAAAACATACCTTTATTAAATGTGAGACTGTTTTGTATTGTTTATAGGATATCAGTACATTCTTCATGGATATCGTGACCTCTACTCACATGTATGCTACAGGAGGGACATCAGTTAACGAGTACTGGTATGGAGAGCGGTTTTCGTGTTATTTCCACCCTAATAAGTATCCGATTTTTCATTAAACGTTTTATCCATGCGTTTTCTTAGGTCGGAACCAAAACAACTTGCAACCACCTTGCGGACCGAGAACGAAGAATCATGTACCACCTATAATATGTTAAAGGTGTGCCTATAATACTAAAGAACATGTTAAACATTTAATGTTTTCATCTTGATGTCAAACTTAATGATAAATCTTTAACTTTTTTTTGTTTTTTTTGTTTTAGGTTTCTAGGAATTTGTTTAGATGGACCAAAGAGATCGTGTATGCCGATTATTATGAACGTGCGTTGACCAACGGTGTCTTGAGTATCCAAAGGGGGAAAGAGCCCGGGATTATGTTATACATGTTGCCATTAGGCACAGGCACGTCAAAAGCCACAGGGCTTCATAAATGGGGAACACAGTTTGAATCTTTCTGGTGTTGTTATGGATCAGGTTTATATATATTTCATTTCTCACATCTACTTATATAAGTAATGAAATGTGTATATATATTTGATTATTATTCTATGTTTTTCAAACATATTTTAGGGATTGAATCTTTCTCGAAGTTGGGTGATTCGATTTACTTTGAAGAAGCGGGAAGCAATCCTGCGCTATATATTATCCAGTACATATCAAACTCGCTTAACTGGAAACTTGGCAAATTTCTCTTGAACAGAAAGTTGCACCGGTTGTGTCGTGGGACCCTTACCTTCGCGTAAATGCAACAATATCTTCAAAGGTAAACACTTGTTAAAATCCCCAAAAGGTTACATGTTTAGTTGTTTGTTTGCTCATGCAATTGTGTTTTATGCAGGAAGGATCATCCTCTACTTTGAATTTTAGAATACCATTTTGGACGACAGCAAATGCAACAGCGACGCTTAATGGTCACAACATCCCTCTTAACGCTACAGGTTAAAAGCTCTAAATCTTGTTTTGAAATCCGATTGGACGTTTTATTAAATTATGAAGCTTTATCAAGTTTCTTGATCATGTAGGTAACTTCTTATCCGTCACAAATAAGTGGAGTTTATCGGACGTTATTACCCTTGAATTGCCGATCACGCTTAGAACGGAGGCTATTGAAGGTATACACTTTTGTGACACAAACAAAAATATTGTTACTCTTTTTTTACTACCATTGTGACCAAAACAAACATATTATTGTTGCAGATGAACGCTCTGAATATGCTTCTCTTCAAGCAATATTATTCGGACCATATCTTCTGGTCGGCATGTCATTGGAAGCCTCCGACCTAAACCGGGATCCGGTTCCCTTTCGGACTGGATCACTCCGATTCCATCGGATTACAACTCCCAATTAATCTCTCTTTCTCAAATCGGATTTGGTGCAACAGGTTAAATGGGTTGATACGTTGGTTGTGTTTAGGTTTAAACCATCAACCTACGAACATGGCCCATTTAACGATGTCGAAAAGGTAACTAAACTTAAATAAGTAAAAGACTTAAGGCAATTCTCCAGCGAAGTAAAACCGCTTGTGCCCAAACTTTTAAATGTAACAAAAACACAAGAAAATGGTCTTCTGTCCATCCATCTTCTTTAAACTTGTCTATTTAAACTACTCACAAATTGACCTCTTCACCTTTGGCTTTAGAAATCTTATCAACCCAATATTCATAGATATTGTTTAGCAGTGTAGTAACTATTCATCTACGCTTGTGGTTCCGCTTTAACTTTCTCAAAAACACCTTCACGTCTACGATTATCTAACCCGAACATCAAATGATTACTTGTTTTCACCCGTTACAAACGAAATTTTGAATTTAGCTGTTTAAATACTTCTAAAAAAGCTTATTATATTCGAACAATCATCATCAGTTTTACACACTCCTAAAAAAGTTTATTTGATCATAATAATAATAATAATAATTTTAGATATTTATTTAATAGCTGGTGTGTTCTTGTATACCGAATCATTATTAATTAATTAAATTAAATATACAGTCTGGAAGAATAAGAATTAAAAAACCTGTTGCCTGTGGAAGCGTTTCTCTAGGATATCAGAGCCAGGTTTCGATCCTGTGACCTGTGGGTTATGGGCCCACCTCGCTTCCGCTGCGCTACTCTGATTTAGTGATAAGATTTGAAACTAGTAATAGATAAAAGTTAATTGTTTGCGTCTAGAATAGAATCCAGATTAAATTCTGACACGTATTCTACAACCATTAAAATGGTTTGTCGGGTGTCATATATCATTTTGTTCTAGCTGTGTGAGTGCATTAATTAAATTTGCACCAACTATCATTGAGTCAATTATGCTTGAACCTTTGTATGGTTCATCTAAAGTCAGTAAGCTTGTAAACAAATCAAATAAACACGAACATTTTTGAGAAGCCATCAAAGACATAGTTGTATGTGGAGGTCCGTTCTTTGGTGATCTTCAGTGGCGACTTGCATCTTTACCGATGCGCTTAGGGGGTTTAGGCCTTCTTTCGGCTCATGATGTTGGGGTTTACGCTTTTGTAGCGTCGAGGGCTCAGTCTTGGAAGCTACAGAATCACATCTTAAGGAATAGAGGAGTTGTCGACCTGGACTCAGACTACGTGCAGGCCCTGGAACGCCTAAATGGCACTCTCCCAGACTTTGACACTGACGGTTTCTCTAATATGGACACCGTCCCACCAAAGCCTCAAAAAACTTTGGCGAATGCCCTTTTTGGCAAAATCGCTCAGAGCCTGGGAGAAGTTTTTGGATTGTCCCCCCGACAGAAGGCGGTTATTGAATGCTTACAAGGTCCTCATGCCCAAGATTTCCTGACTGTTATTCTGATTGATGGCTTGGGCCAAAACATGTATGCGGTCGAGTATAGGGTCATTCTTAAGTACCGTTTGATGGTCCCAATGTACCCAGAAGACGAAACATGTCCGATCTGCCGTAAGGCTTGTCTGGATAAATTCGGAGAGCATGCGGTTCATTGCAAGGAGATGCCTGGGTTCAAATACCGACATGATTGGGTGCGGGACGTTCTTTTGGACATCTTAAGGCGAGCTGGGATATCAACTAAAAAGGAAGCCCCCGTAAACTTCCTTACAGACCCCACGGAAGGGAGATCCACTCTACGACCGGCAGATTTGCTCGTCTTTGGTTGGGCAGGGGGGAAACACGCTTGTGTTGACCTCACAGGGGTATCTCCCTTAGCTGGTTTGAGGGATAATGGGTTTGTAGCTGGGCAAGCAATGATAAGGGCTGAAACGAAGAAGGTGGAGAAACATGCTAAACCCTGCGAAGAGAACCAACATGTTTTTGTCCCTTTGGCTTTTGATACCTTTGGCCCCTTGGCACCGGAAGCTATCCGTTTTCTAACCAGGGTCCAACGGGTTGTGCATAGCAATGTGTCGACTCCAAAGGGACAGGGGTATGTCTTTAGGAGGTTAGGGTTTGCAATTCAGAAAGGGGTGGCGGCGCAGCTTGTTGCCCGCCTACCTGCTATGTTGATGTAATATCTATGTTTCTATATAATGAAAGAAATTTGAACACAAACCTATATTCGTAAAAAAATTATTCATGTTCGTTCATTAAGATAATGGACATGTCCATTCCTTTTAAACTTAAACAAACAGTTCACAAACACAAACAAACAAAATTATACAAACATAAACGAGCTCAAATGAACATAATTGAGCGAACAAAATATGTGTTCATTTTCGCTTGTTTATTAATAAAACAAACATAAATAAACTTCTTGTCGACCAGTTCATGAATTATTGATATACGTTTGGTTCGCTTACATGAAGGCCCAAAGTAATTACCGAGTGACCGTGATGAGGATGGCCCGATTATTTAAGTAGGGGTTGTAGCCCGTTGTGTGAAAATTAGAGTTAATCAGTTTTCTTGATAGGAGTTTCTCTGTATATAGATAATAATAACCAATGAAGGTTAATCTATCAGAGTTACTATATTAGAGTTTTTAAGTTATATTTTCCTGGTATAATAAAGCGAGTTTCACTTTATACCGTGTGTTCGTTATTTTGTTCGTGTTATTGATATCGATTCAATCATTACATGCCTAAAAGTCGCTATATTGTGTTCGCTATTTGTTATGTTCTTGATAACGATTCATTTTGTTCGTGTTATTGATATCGATTCAATCATTACATGCCTAAAAGTCGCTATATTGTGTTCGCTATTTGTTATGTTCTTGGTAACGATTCAATCCTAACCATTCAAAGCCACGTAAATTATTTGATTTATGATTAGGATTTTAGTTCCACTCATGAAAATAATATTAATTTTACATGGATTATTTTAAAGATATTGTATTTAAAAGTTAAAAATGATAACCAAATTTTAACGTTCTGAAAAACTTATTCTAATAAAATTACTCATACTTGTTAATTATATGGAATGAACCATTACCATTTCATTGAGACGTTTGATTATCATGTGAGAACTGAGAATGAAATGAATTATTATTTTGTGTTATTTGGTACGCTAGAAAAGGCCAAAATAAAATAAAAATGGTGATGGTGGAGTACAAGCAGTATTTGTGGTTGTGGGTGGTGCATGTGGTGAGCGGCGGTGGTGATGGACGAGAGCTGGGAGTGATGGCTGGTGACGAAGGGTGGATAGGTAGTGACAAGCGGTGATGGTGGGTGGTGGGCGAAGGGTTGCGCAGGTGGGCCAGGGGGTGGTGGCATGTGGTGGTGGCGGCGAGCAATGGTGGTGATGACCGGGAGCGATTGTGGGTGGCGCTGGTAGGTGGTTGTGGGTGGATGTAGTGGTGGCGAGTGGCGAAGGTGTTGGAGGTGATATAGTGTGAAAGATTGGTAGAATGAAAAAAATAAAAGACAAGGGTTATAGGTGAAATTGATTTTTTGTGTTTTTGGGTGATTTCATTCAGTTGACCAACAAACACTTTTTTCTTTATTCCCTCGTAACGGTTCATACTATTCCGTCTTCCTTTTCTGCATACCAAACGTTACCTAAAAGAACCAAGATAAGATATATGAACATTTGTTGGTATTCAACGCTTATTATTTTCACGTTGACTTAAGTGAAAAAATTGATTAATCATGGAACATGGTTATTATTTAACGAAAAAAATATTATAATTATCTTGTGTTTAGGTTAAACTAAAAAAAATCATTAAGCTAATGAGTTAGTGGTGGAGTGGTAAGAAAGAAACTTGATGGCTCATATGACCCGGGTTCAATTCTTGCCCATAACATCTAGTTTCAGAGGCACCAAGGTGATGATGAGAGACTAGACGAGTATGTGACATTCACTAGTTAGATGTCTTTGAACTTAACGATTTTATCTCACCGCACTGTTGTGCTTTCAGACGAGTGTTCACATGCGTTAGCCTTAACTGAGAATTTTTTTCGAATCGAAAATCGAGTTTATCTAGAAGCGATGAATTTATCCAGTAGCCTTTAATAATTATACCTTAATGCAACAAAATGTCAAAACCTTTCATAATTATGATACATATTGTTTTTGCTTGAAATTTTCAACCCAAATCATATAATACATGATGACATGTTACATTGTTTTGACATCTATAGAAATCTTTAATATATCATATCAATAATATTTATCTCAAAAATATCAGTAGAAAACCAAAAACACCTTCCTTTTCATCACAATCAATGCACATTAGTCCCATGCAATTTACTTTTTACTTTTTACCTCTCCACCGACCCGCAATTTACTTATTAATAAATACACAACCATCAGTAACAACCACCATACGTAAAAACTGTCACCGGAAACATAACAAACTTCCGTTAACACATATACCGTTTACACACTCGTGATTAGTTATCAAATTATTAACCAACTTTTAAACTTAACAAGCTCTGAGAGGCTTCCCACACAAACAATCATTATTACTAAACGACGACGCTTCAAGGTGATCAAACCACGAACCCGCCGGAATCGCACCACACAGATGATTATAACTCAGATCCAAATGCCCGACGTACGAAGCCGACGTAATCGACTTCGGAATCGATCCATTCAGCTTATTATACGACAAATCCATCACCATAAAGTACGACCTAGGTCCAAACACGTCAGGTATCGTTCCGTCTATCGCATTCTTACTCACATTCAATATACTTATACCTGAACTTATCAACGTCGCCGGTAACTTACCGGAAATTAGGTTTCCGTCAAGGTTCAACGTCGCCAGAACCGCCATTTTACCTAACGACTCAGGTATCGAACCGGATATCCGGTTCATCGATAGATCTAAGTCCGATAGCCGGTAGATGTGTGCGATTGTGCTCGGAATCTGACCGGTGATTCTGTTTTCGCTTAATAACGCGCGGCTGAGCATACGAAGCTTACCGATGTTGTTAGGTATGATTCCGGTTATCATATTGTTACCTAGATCTAAATGCATTAACGACGTTAAATTCGCTATCGATCTCGGAATCGTACCGGTGAGTTTGTTATCCGCGAGGTTTAACACCGTCAGCTGGCTGAGTCTTCCGATATCCGCCGGAATTTGGCCGGAGATTTGGTTTCCGACGAGATCTAAATGACGGAGGAACGGTAGAGCGGTTACGCACGGAGGTATAATACCAGAAATGCCCTTCCAGTCGGCGATAATAATATTTGAGAGTCTTTTTAAGTTGCAAATAGCGGGAGAGATTGAACCGGTCATGTAACCCGGTTCGTTTCGCTTTTTGGAAAATCGGGTCTTCGGATTCGCCGCGGAGGGCTATGTCCGCGACCTGTTTGGTGCTCGGGTCGCAAGTGACCCCGTACCATTTGTTGCAGCAGTCGGTGCCCGTCCACGAGTTGAATATGCCGAGATATGGCTCGTGTAACGCGGCTTTGAAGGCTAGTAATGCTGCCCGGTCAGATGGCGGGCAGGCATTTACCGTCAGTGTGTTGGTGACGGTAAATGCGAATACCGTTGTGATCCACCACAAGGAGGTACTCATTTTTGCTATAGTTTTTGCACTTGCAAACATGCAAACACTTTTGCTATGTGTTTTGATTAGTTGTGTTTGGTTTTGATGTGTTAATATGTGAACTAGTTTAGAGTTTGGAGTGGTGGTAAACAGAGTGAAGGGGGATATTGGGTTAATATAGGGTAATGGTGGAGAAGTGAAATGACTGTTTTGACCTTCACGTACCATGTGTAATTAACGTTAAACAAGTCAACGTGGGTAGGATAAGACTATGTCACTAATTGTTTTTTATGAATATCGTTTAGATCCATTCCTAATATCTGGTAATTTAGGTGAGCCTTTTTTAGATCGGTTGTCAACTATTAATATTGATTTTAATGTTTCAGACCTCATTTACCTAATAACACTATTAAAGAGAAAATTTATCATTGTGAGAAAACCTTATTAAATCAGGTTTTAAACCTGAGACCTTAAGAATCTCATGCATTTACCATCTTTTCATGTCATTGAGCAAGAAGACCAATTACACTAGGATGGAGATTGTAGTTTTGGAAAACATAGGAAGGAGGAAAGTGAGAAGTTAGAACCGACACACGCGTCAACCTAGAACCAGCTAGGCATGGTTTCAAAGAACGACAAACCAAACTAGCTTGGTCGGATGAGTCTGTTGGACTAGAAGGTTTTGGAGGTTTGGACCCTTTTTTTAAACATTCGTATCAAAACTAAAAATAAAAAAGGATGGTTAATGATTACAACAAAATACATATTTGAAAATTGAAAAACGTTAGAAATTACAACAGTTCAGTTGGTTTTAACGGTTTATAAACGTTGATTAGATATGTATACAATTAAAATATATATAAAGATCTCAGGTTAGTAAGTTTATTATATTATTATATTGTACTTATTGATGGGGATTCAATATATTTGCATGTTGCATATGATATTATGATGTGTCCAAATCCTATCAAGCAACGAGGTTGTGTCATGAGTGATATTATTGGTAATGCAATTATAAGTTGTCAATTCACATAATTAAGGTTTTAATGTTTTAGTTAATAATGTACAGGAGACATGTGATTTAGTAATTATGAGTTTAGCTTTTGTGGCAACAGTACTCTAGCCTCTATCACAGATGAAGTTCACCATTTGATTCTCAATGGATGAGAACATTAAATAAAAGTACCCGGTATAAATATTTCCTCACCAACCGAAGTAAATGTTCGTGTGACAACAATTCGAGGATTTACTAAATGCAAACCAACATCCATTGACCCTAGGTCCTATGTTAAGCTAATAATTGGTTTGGTGAGTATCTTTACCTTTTTTATTTTTTTATAATGGGAGTTGTTTAAATGTATTTATCTTATCTTCTTTCTTCGAGTTTTGTTGTATTGATTCTAACAAAAAAAATGTAAAATATTAATATCAGTTGTGAAATGTGTCACCTATCTACACTTATTGAGATAATCCACTGAACTAACAATTGGTTTCAGGGTGGTATGAATAATATCATATCGCTTAATAATGCTATAAATAATAAATGTAGTTATTTTAGGCTAGTCAGTGTGTATGCCAATCAAATCGTATGATTCTAATCCTTGTCTATGTATCAATTGATTCATAGAAATATACAAAGTTTTAGGAGTCTACTTAATTCACATGATCGAGCTCACTTGTAGCAAGTCCCCATCCAAGACAGACAGACAAACGTCCTAAATCTATCGATTTTTAACGACCGTTAGATCACAGCTCCAACACCAATCTTCACGACTCAACAAATACCTTCCTATCACTATAGTCGGTCGATGATGTGATATAAAGTTTAGCACTCACTTAATATCCTTATGTATTACTTGATTTTAACACCATACACTTGTTAAAGCCTTAACAATATTATCACAATCTAAAAGGGGCCATTTGAAGGCACATGGCTTGAATACATGAGAATCTTGATCGTAAATGTTTAGTTGTTTGCGGTGTGATGTTGATATAACATATAAGATAAGTTGAGATGGATGAATTGATTGAATAAACACACCATACCACCCCACCCATTATGGGTGTCATAGGAAATGGGGTCTTTGCATTTATTCATATACAATTTCATTTAACTACTGTGCCTGTGTTGGAGCAGATGCACATTTCACATTTGTCTACCCGGGTCCACTCTTAATAGCAATGTCACAATGGACCGCCTGTAGCAGTAAATTTATAAATAATATCTTAGATAAAAAAATTGACTATATAGTAAATGAACATGCAACAGAGATTCATGATTTTTCTTTTTACTATTTTGTAACTAATCATATCATGTACTAGGTGCTAGTAACGATACATTCATGAGAAAGTTACAAAATAATAATCTTAATAATAATCTTTAGTGTGTCATAATTATCTAACAATGTCCGAAACAAATCAATCATTTAGACATGCTTGGGTAAGAGTCATCTATTTTATTTTGTTTATTTGTTTGTCGTATGTTTTTCCTATCACGAATGACTTAACCCAATTTGATATATATGATTATGTATAGATCTGTGCATGTGCTATAATTAGCATATGTCGGTATATGTTATCATTTGCACGGTAGAATAAAAATATTCAGAATTTAAAGATGTAAAAGAAGATATGAAAAGATATATCATACAACCAATTGTTTATGTATCTTATAATCTTATAACAATATACATATATAGACAAAAATACAGACAAAAGATCCAATATAATAATACTTTAACGTATAATAAGTACGCGAATACGCTTTTTTTCACGAATCGATTCATAAAATCACATCCCAACATCTCAGAATTGTCAATATATATTTAATTAATCATTGGTTCACCGAAAAAAACAGTTTTGGATCATCAATCGATCAATTTTATATTTGTTTTCACGAAAACCGTTTTTGAGCGTTTTGGTTTTTGGCCGGGCGTTTTAGTTCTCAGTTGAGCGTTTTTGAGCATTTTAGTATTTTTCCTTTGTTTTTGCCTTTGAGCGTCTCGCATATCTATCATACGTTAAGACATTATTGTACAATATCTCGACCATATACATATAATTGTTTTTGACTTGACAATATAAATCATAAATGTATAATACACTATGATTGATTTCGTAATTTCCTCAAAAACTTATATTTTTTTACGGTTAAATGTAGAGAAAGATGCAAGAGTAGAGACAATGACAGGATTCTTTCTAAAATCAGAGTCAAAAAGGTGGCAGGGGGTAACATGGCATTCTCGGAGAGAGGACAAAGCCAGACCAGTTAATTAGTGTCTGTTCTAGATATTTTAAAATTTTAGATGGTCAGATGAAATCTTAGTTTTGATTTTTTGTCTTTTTAAAATATATATAAACCTTTTTTTCATTAGAAAAAAAAAAAGAAAACTCTATCTTTTATTGGAACGTATCTCATCTCTTATCAACATTTACCGAAATAAATTTAGCTTCAAATCCTTGTTATGTAGGCAAGGAATGCCCTTGTCGTGGTAATTTAGCTACTACATTACTACAAAGCACGTATGAGATATAGTCATGCTTAGGATATTCGTAATTGGACGTTAAGTCATTGATCCACCATACGAACTCACCCTCACCGCATCCATATATCACTACATGAGTTGCAAGAAGGGGGAGATGCCGCCGCAAGTGTCTTCCCAATCACTATTTATTGGGGCGTTGCCCTCCCTGGCCTTTACCTATTGAGAACCAATAATACCTCCCACTTCATTCATTTTCTTAATTTCATTTATTTAGTTATTTACATAATTTAATTATTATTTTAATGATAGACAAACGATTATGTATCTTTTTTTGTGGTGTGTTTATCACCTACGTGACAGTGACAATGACGTTACAGGTCATTTTTTTCATTTTTTGTGCAACCACTGCTGATGACCTTATAGACATACTGCTGATGACCTTATAGACATACAACTTTGCTCGATTGTCAAGCGGAATCTTATACTCCTTATCAATTGACAAGTAGCATCTAATACTTAGTTAGATTGTCGTATTTGCCTTTCACTTTATTAGATGTCATTTATGGTGATGATTAAAAAGGATCTCGATGTGTTGGTTGCCTTTGGTTGTTCGAGTTTTGAGTTTACATTTTAATGGATTTTAATTTATAAAATTGTCTGTTTGTAGCCCGTCTTTAACATGCCTACTTCAACAATTTTAGCAAAGCTAGAGTGTTTGTTTAGTCTGAGGGTTTAAAAATATATCATATATGCATGGAAACTAAAGTTATAGTATACGTTTTTTTTATCATACGGATATGCGAATGTACACAAATTATAAGTATGTAAAAGTATTGACCGTTACAAACATTATTAGTTATTTATAACAAGTAATTAAATACCGTTGATTGGGATTCTTGGTGCAAGTTTAGTTTTGAAAATTTTCATTTAAAATTTAAGTGGACCATTTGTTTTTGTTTTTGTTTTCGTTTTCCGTTTTGGACATCTCTTATATTTGGGTCTCTTGCTTTTCGCTTGAGGCTCCGTTTCATTTTTTATTATATTAGGTCTTTTAAAACAAAACTAAATGCCTGAAGTGAGATTGGCAAAACCAAAGTAAATATAATTGTGTGATGAGGTTTATATACTTACACGTTTAGCAATTGTGCAATATTGGAGTTTCCTGCTATATATTATATTCCAGTTTGATACGTATTGTTGCGTTTCTTTTTCTATAAAAAGATCACCTTTTAGTTTGGTCAAGGTTTTTTTTTTTTTTTTTTTTTTTTTAATTTACATTCATACTTTATCGTAGAGATCAGGCTCAAATCAGTGTTTGTATGTCGGTTATGTTTGAAGAAGGGTGTTTGAGGTGAAGAGTGATGGTGGATTTGATTGGTCATAGTAAAATTGTCAAATTGATCAAATTTATAAGTTAAACCTTATAATCCTTAAGGTAAACTGTAGTGGATCAAGTAGCTTTCATGTAATAAAAGTTTTGTTAATGTGTATATAAATGGATGGCATTCACTAACCTTTCACTCAAAAATACATAATAATTAAATTGAAAAATTATCTGTTAATTTTTTATATACGAGTGAGAATAAGATATTTTGATTTGTTGGATTTGTAGCTAGCGCATCATTTGAAGCCTCTTCTTTGGCGTCCACTTGAAATGGGTTAACATTGAAATGTAGGGTGAGGTGGCAGGGAGTGATGCTCTTCATCCCACCACTACACTTGGTCTTAACAAATACCTTAAATTTATATAAAACTAACTAGGGTGATGGTTAACCTGCTACATTTTAAAACTATATTAGCTAATTCTAAACTACATCAGCAAAATTAACTTTCATAAGTTATCGGTTGTCATGCACTCGTTATAGTAAATAGAAGAAAAAAAACCCAAAAATATACTCGTAATCTAATGAATAGGGTACAAGGTCGTGTTCATTTTGTTGTTTTTTTTACATTTAATGTAATGCCTAAACTCACGCTAAGAAACCTCTGCGTTACAATGGGCACCAGTCTAAAAATGAAAGTAATAAGGTACTCGGTCAATTTATTAGTTAAGCATGCGCATTAAATAAAAAAATAAAGGAAAACAAAAGGAATAAAAAAGAAAATAAACAAGTATAATTTTCTTAAATAGAAAATAAAAATTGTAAAGGGGGTCAATATATTATTACATATTGTGCCTCATTCTTAAGAGAGTTAATATAACACGTTAAACCATATCCAATCTATACCTTAACTTTTGTTAAATAATTATAAATTGTTTTTACATGTTAATTAAGGTTTGTGAGAATTGTGACTAATAATTGAGATGCATTTGATGATAGATTCTAAAAGAATGAATAATGCATTAATGGTGTGATGGTAACGGAAAAACTGCCGCCGTTTGTTACGGGATATCCGTGTGATCTTTAGGCGTTATTTGGTGCCGTTCATATCCTCCTAACATGTCACAGTTATTATCGTCAAGACAATGTCAATAAAGTATAAACATGTATATAACGAGCATGGCTTCTATAAGAAATGATTATTCTATGTAACAAATGATTCTAGATGCGACGCATGTATTTTATAATGATAATATGTATGTATGTCTATTAAATAAATGTAGGTTTAGACGCAACGATATAATGGTTTAAATACACCTATTCTCGCGGTTCATATATTCGTCATGGCTAAGCAATTTTAGAGGAAGTGTTGTAATTGGTATAAACACACCGTTGTAATCAACATGTGTTGACATTTAAAACATCAGCATAGATATATTATACTCGAAGTAAAAATAATTAGTTTTTTGATGTTGTTGTAAAATGATTAAAAAAAAAAGATAATAAAGTATCTTAAAGCTATATGTGAAATGTTAACTAAAATTTAAAACAGAAAATCTACAAAGTGAACTCTTTGCTTGTTTTTAGCCGTTTGTAACTTCAGACTGTTTTCAATCTTTGCACCGCTTTAATATTAACTACTGAGTCAAGCTTAGCCACTGCGTGTGCATATATCTACTCATTTCAAAACTAATAGTATGTTAACGAGTGAAAATAAAAACACTCAAAACCTTGTCGCTTAAATTAAACCGACTTGAAACAAGGACACTTTGAGGACTAAAATTATTATGAATGAAAAAGTATATGAACGAATTTATTGCAAGTGATGAAAGGATAGACACGTAAGTATTGTTTGGTATAGGAAGGGTCCATATTGTTAAGATCATATGCCCAGGTTTCGGATCAATCAGTAGAGGAGCAATCGAACGTGCATTCATTTAACATCCATTCTATTTTCTCTTTAAAAAAAAATCAGTTTTAATAGTGAAATCAATTAAAGTTATGTTCATTGAACGTTGTGAAGTATTTTTTTAAAATTTCAAAAAATAAAGAAAAATATTAGGTGGACTAAGCAAAAATATATATATTATTATGAATAATTATAATTATGGTTATCAACATCTAAAATAAGTTTGGCTTATTCTTCAAGTTTTCTCATCCTTATATAATATCATATTGTATCTCATTGTAATACATCTAATTAATGAAATCTCTCTATTTCCTTACATGTTCATCTCTATTGGTTTGCTATTAGGCTTGTTTCACAACACGTTATCAGCACTAGTTGCTTTTGGAACATGATTGCTTTATCATAAGGTACGCTGGTATTGTCTAATTTATTTATCATTGGTCTTTATTCCCTAAAACATAATCCATATTAAGATGAATACATTTTTGGGTTAAAAGGTAATTTATATTTATCGTTTGAATAGAATTATGAAACTGTGAACATCATCATTATATTGAAAAATAGTATTTCTTTTTCAGCCCAATAAAAAGATAGACTCGCATCTGGAAAGATTTTAAAATATTATTTAATTTACTTCCATGCCCACTAAATTCTTTTTACAATGAAAAAGGAAATAGTTTTCTGGTCACCGTATTAACCAAAGAAGACGGACACAAATAGTATTCTTGGTTTGTGTTTCTTGTAGTTGGTGGGCAGAACCACCCAAATCCAAGAAAACCTCAGGAGACATGTACTATGTATTTTAAAACAAGCAATGCACATAAATATGGTTTTGTAATCGTTTGAAAATCCTTCCTTTAATTAGCCTCTAAATTAACGATTTTTTTTAGAAAAATAAATAAAACCTTGATTAATAGTTATTATTCTCCCACATCATTTAATTTTGATCTTATAATTTATTAAATTAAATAAAGAGCATTATGTGAAGTGATGATTACAATTTTTTAATTGTATTTTCTTTGTTGATTATAAGAATCACATCTTCATGCATTATAAAAGTTGATGCAATTGGTTTAAGTAATTAAAAATTGTGTATTCTTTTATTTAGAATTTAGAACTCTGAACTTGGATTTGATTTTTATATATCGTTAATTAATTTTCAAGTATGAATTTCATATACATGCATATACATCATAAGTTATTATTCAAGATGTTTAATTTAAATGTGCTTTTCATCATGTTCATTACGGAACAAAATATTTTAAAATTAAGTCATATACTTGGTGTGGATAAAATAGAGAATGAAGCTTAATGGTTATTAACTTTTTATATTTATCTCTAATGCAATTTTGTTTAAAAAGCATTATGATACATATGACTTTTATGATGGTATTGCATGCTAATTTCACATGAAAAGGTTAAATGCATTTTAATTCGATTACCATAAATGTCATTTTGTTTCAGTAATTCAAGCAACAATCTTTATACGCTAAATCAAAAATAAATAAAAGTATATTTTGCTTGGTTAATTGGGTTGTTATAAGAAAGGTATATAATCATTAATTTGAGTTTTGGATTTGAACAAATTTACTTGATATTTTCCTTTTTGGTGTTTGTGTATCGAAAAACAGGTTTGTACAAAACTTATTCCATACATATTACATCATGACTCTCATGACTCTTTTATGTTTTTTATGAGTATGAATAAAATACTGCAAATTAGATAAGTTTGTTAAGATATTTTGATAGAAGTTATGTGGTAATCAAAGTGATCCGACCTTTTTACTACAAATACAAAACGTGCATACCTTTGATTGTGTAATTGATGAACCATACATGCTATAGCATAAAACGTTATTATTGTTTGTTTTATTTGATGAAACTATAATGCATACTATAATTATAATTTCTTATATAACATAATTTGTGGTTTTGATATACGTTGTTTTTAAGATGTTATAGTTTATTAAACAAACAATAGAAAATATAAAGTTGTGCTTTATTTACCACCATCATGAAGTATTATAATCATATTTGGATTATAGTAAATGATTCACTTACTTATTTACAATAATATGACACTTGAAGAGTCATTTTACTAAAATCTCATTATTGAAGGTTATAAAATATTAGCGTGATAAATCATACATGACTCATTCATGTAATTACTTCTCAATACTTATTATATGAAGAGAAGATTATTTATGAGGAAAAACTGGATAACACAACTTTTATTTGTCACGTCTCATTAATGTTCCAGATATATCAATATTATCAAAAGAATATGAATGATGGTTATAATAATGAGATCGACCACCACATGTGGCAAAGAGAAATCTGGAAACAAAAGTGAAATCAAATGATCGTTTGAAACGATAATACAATGTTCACTCATATTTACAATCTTGTGCTAAAGAAGCATGATACATATACGATCATAAACCTAAAGTTTATGGATCATGATTATCTTAAGGCGTGATCGGTTAGACCACACCGAGTCAATGATGTGAAATTTATTGAGGAACCAAAAGATTCTTCATAATAATTATACATGTAATATAGCTCTCAAGGGAAATCATTTATTTACCAACTGAAGTAGGGTGTGAATCCCTAGATGTTATGGAATAGCCTAACATGATACCATTTAGTGTTTTTAAAATCGATGCATCGTCTAAATGGTTATCAAGATCGCAACTTCATGTTTTGCATGATCTATGGCTTAGCTAATAAGATAGCAAGCATACTATTCCAGATCGGTATATTTACATTCGATAATAATAATGAATTTGATTCCGAAGTTAATAATGATCATTGGAATAAGTGTTGAACTTAATAACAAATTTTGTTCTTACATAAATTGTTTTGTTAAAGATGATTACTCAACGTCTATAATTGGTTGCAAAGGCAATTATCACGAGAGCAAATGTTTATGTTTGTATTTGAGTACATATGATATTACATGTCTTAAAAACTAATCCACATCAAGCCAACAAGTTATGATACTTCCTTCCCATTGTAATTGGTTTTTGGTCAGTAACCAAGTATTTCTCATCTAATGTGTTATATATACTGAAATTAATCCACCACAAGACACAAAGATGAGGTCACAAAGGAATTTGGGAATTTATGTTGATATATATGATTATATACTTAGAGCCGTTAATTTTTTTATAGCTCATTAGTTTTCACTTCAGTGAATCAACATTCCCAACATTAGGGGGAGAAATAAAGCAGTTGGAAAATGAATTTAGTTGAAATGAATTATCATTGATCCTCTATGAACTAAAAGTTTAAAGGATAATTCATGTATAAAGATTAATGAATCAATTACCAGACGATTCACTGACTAAAAGAGAGTGTCTATCTAAGACACATATACCAACTGCTAATGCTCCAATTAACGTTGTCTAAGAAGGACAAAAGCATATTGATAATGGGTCTAATACACGCGTGTAACATGGTAGACCAATCGGTTCCAAAGGTAAAATTTCCTCGAAAATTAGAGCAAGTAATGAAGATGGTCAAGTCGAGGTGCAGTAAAAGGTCTCTTGAAAGAGATTAGACGTAATGGTTCTTGAAGAACCTTAGGTACCTGAAAACAAAGAGCTCTCAATAATTATATTGTATCATGTCTACAAAGATATATGGAATCGAAATAAAGTCGACGTCGCTATACTTTTATATATATGTATAACTAGCGCTTGAAATGATGATGATGAGGATCAATATTCTAAATTTGCCTGTAAAAATGATTGGCCAAAGTGGAAAGACGCAAACGGGGCAGAGTTGAATTCTCTAAATAAAGGAAAATTTTTTTTGGGCCAACAGTCCGTACAACTAAAGTTGTAAAATGTGTTAGATACAAACGGGTATTGTATATGAGTTATGAAAATTCATCAAGTTATATAAGGAAAAATTGATGGCACAAGAATTTTTGCAAAGACCCATGATTAATTATGAGGAGACACATTCTCCAATAGTGGAAGCAATGACTTTTCGATATCTAAATAGTCTGGTAATAAAAAGAGAGAATTGATATGCGTCTAATAAATAGTGTGATTAGTTGATACTGAAAGTTTACAAGAAAGTCTTCGAAGGATTTGAATTATCAAATCATGTAAATTAAATTCTCGATAACACAATGACTCATGTTGTATACAGATTCATATTTGAATATGTTATAATTATTGAATATGTTGAACATAAATGTAACTCCTAAAGAGTTTCCTAAGGTAGTTGAATACCTGAAAGGTTAACTAATACATCTTAATGATGGAATTCTTGTGCATCAATAAGCATACACATAGAAGAGAATCTATATAATGAGTACAATATCTCAATAAACAAAGAAATGGTACAATATGGACTTTTGATATGTGATACAAAATTGATGTGTTAAATAAGCAAGTTTATGCAGCAAAAATCCCAGAAAAGTGAATACACATGCATAATTTGTCAAGTTGGAAAGAAGTTCATGATAGATTGGAAAATGCATAGAGTTATGCTTATTGCGTATGGACTGATATAGTCGGATTGAGCATGGTACACTCAATAATTATTTTGATAAAGAGGGGGATAAGTTGGATGTCATTAGTAATACTTTTATCAAAATTTTACTCTTAAAGTTCATATAATCACAGTTTACAGTGATGATGTACACATCATCGAGAGAAACTGCAGAACTTTTAGAAGGAGAATTTTTGAAATACCTTGACACGATGTGATTATTGCTCAACTTGCGGTTTGAGTATATGTGTAATTATATGTTTATCAATCTATCAAAGTACATATGAAAATGTTGAGACAATTTACCAAATACAAGATTCATTATTTGAGTACGTTAAAAGATGTCCAACAATGCACTCTATATCCTTTCCTATCACAATATGAAATATTCTGGGTTCAAAAGTATCACAATTAAATGCATATGCACATTATTATTTATTGCTAACTATACATGATTTCTATATCTTTTATTTATATTTATCAGCATGTGTATAGCTAGGAGACATCAGAATGGGTTAAAATATATATTTTCCAGGTATGAAAGATATGTACTTATATTTTACTAACTCATCAAAACAAGTTTGGCTAGTATTGTCGATGCAGAAACACAATAGGGTTATCATTACAGTGGTATATGTTTACGAGATGACGCAATAGAAGTTTTCAAATGACGATCATGATACGTTATTCAACCTAAGGATTCGCAAGTAAATGGCTGAAGATGCAAATGATTGACTACAAAAGTTTTGGACAACTTTCACAGAAGATCAATATTTATCATTGAACGGATATCTAAATCAGGGGGAGATAATACGCGTTGCACTCTTTTTCCCTTAGCTATGGTTTTGTCCCACTGTGTTTTCCTAGCAAGGTTTTTAATGAGGCAACATCTCCAAGCGTATGAAGTTGATAACCAATGGGGAGTATTATGAATAATTATAATTATGGTTATCAACACCTAAAATAGGTTTGGCTTATTCTCCAAGTTTTCTCATCCTTATATAATATCATACTGTATCTCATTGCAATACATCTAATTAAAGAAATCTCTCTATTACTCCCTACATGTTCAACTCTATTGGTTTGCTATTAGACTTGTTTCACAACATATATATGAATCTTTTGCTACTATTTAGTGACTTGTATTTCAAAGTTAACATGATGAAGGAGATAATAGTGAAGAAAAAAAATCACTAAATAATAATATAGTTCTATTATTATTTTTTTGGAGTTAATTTGAAATAAAATAACCATTAAATAGTAACCAATTTTGTTATATATTTTTATATATTTCATTTTTGTTATTTTTTTTTCTAAAAAATTATCTTGCACAACAAAAATTAATGCCTGCATGACTCTTTTTCTTTTTCATTTTTTCTTCTTTTTTAGAAAAAAAAGCAAATTATTATATTTTTAAAATATTAAAACATCGTTATTATTACAACCCATATCTTAGATCTCATAATTAACGAGAATAATCTTCATAACATCTAACACTACAAATATAACATAGTATCTAGAAATCATCAAAAATTGTGTAAACAATTAACCAACAATCATTACATGAAGCCTCTATCGATTTACTACTATATATGATTTATATGATTTGCTTCCAACTTTAAATTGAGTTTCTCTTAAGCATAGTACACGGAACGCAAATATGCAAATACGCGTACTTTTTTTAAAACGAATAACTCACACGCTCCTCTAATCATGCTTATAAATTTACACTGTTTTATTCGGTGTCGAATGCTGAATCTTCAACACATATTAAGTGTAATATTATATAAACTCTTGGAAACTCTCATGATATTATATTTCACCAACAAAACAAATAATATCAATGCACTCATTCAAAATACTCAGAAACTATATATTTGATCATTTTATTAAACACAATTCATAATTTGCATTCTACCTAGGGATGGTAAAAGAGGGCGACTAGAAAAACTCGAGACTTTTGAGACGGACAAGCATGACGAGTATACTGGTTGGCCCTAGTATAGGATTATTATTATTTTTTTAATCCTCATGTTTGGAACATATACGCTATTGGTTGATACGTGTTAGATTACATAAACTCATTCACGTGTATCGAAACAAATATATCAATACACCATGCTATACACATGTGTATTACATGAATTGAAAAATATAATATTAAATTAAATATTTAATAGTAAGTAATAAATTTTTAGAAATTAAAAAAGAAAAACGAAAACAAATTTTTTACCAGATAAAGAAAAAGAAGCAGAAAAGTAAATAATATTAATGAAGATTTAGAAATTACGAAAGACAATCAGGAAACAACCTGATTAAGTGTAAAAAAAGAAGCTAGAAAAATAGATGATGGCTCATAGAATTGTGATAGAGAGAATGAGATATCAATGGTAGGGTGTATGGCTTCTAAATCATATGGTAACACTGACGCCATCTTCATATGGGTAAGGTGTATGGCTTCATTCAACGACAAATGTTTGTCACGTAAAATTGATTCATTTATAACATTTATTGTACATGAAGAACTAAAAAATAAACAAAAAGTTCTATGGTACTTGTGAGTATATGTTGTCGATGATTTTGTGGTTTATGGGTACTTAAGGGTAAAAATGATGTGACGGTAGGGGTGGCAATCTTGACCCATATGTTGAATGGGTTGTATCAAAATGTATAAGATGGATCAGAATGGATAAACCAAAAAAAGAAAATGATTGAAACGGGTCAAAACGGGTTGACATTTCTCGAGTTTTTTTTCTTTTTTTTATGGAACGAGAAAAACGGAGGAAACTTTTTTGTATTTTTACTTTTTAAATTTTCGATTAATATTTCGAGTTATAATTTTATAATTATTTTTTTTTGAATATTTTGGTGAAAGGTTTTGAAATGGGTTTTGAAATCTCAACCCATTTTGACCCATTTCAAAACCCCTCACCAAAAAATTCATAAAAAATAAATAAAAAATTATAACTCGAAATATAAATCAAAAACTTAAAAAGTAAGAATACAAAAAAGTTTTCCCCGTTTTTCTCGTTCCATAAAAAAACCGAGAAATGTCAACTCGTTTTGACCCGTTTCAATTATTTTCTTTTTTAGTTTGACCCATTCTGACTCATCTTATGCATTTTGATACAACTCATTCAACCCATGGGTTGAGATTGCCACCCCTATGTGACAGTGAAGAATTGTGCGGTGCATGGGTAGTACCAATAAGTGTCCATTCCCCTATTCACTTATTTAGAGCATTCCCAACCAATTCTCTACCATATGTCCATATATATCATACTAGTTTTTATCCTCCGTGTTACGGGGGTTGTTTTATATTATTTGTTTTAATATTTATTTATTTTTTGAATTTATATTTTTTTATTGTATTAAAGTTAATATACTTATGGTTTGTTGATAAATTGTTTCACAAATAAATGAGATGTTATAACCTAGTTTAAAAGCTATAATCGGATAAATTGTGGCAATTTTGACTATGTTTCAGTAAAAGTTGAGTTATGGGATAGTTTGACTTTTTCAGTTGAATTTGACTTAAAAGTCAACGGATTAAATAACGACACTAAATATAACTAAAGTTTTTTATTTCATTTCATTATTTTTATTATGTTATAACAATAACTATTTTCGTTTTTCTAAATTTTATATCTTTTTTTTATGCTTGCAAGCTTCAAGAACGTATGCGGATTCTAATGACAAATCCTTAGAGGTGAGTTAATATATACAAATGATTTGCCATTTTTGATATGTTTACCTGATTGAATATGCAAATTAACGGTTGACAAATATTATGGATAGTTGCTTTTTGAAAATATATTATACGAAGATCCATCTTTTAAAAGTAACACAACTTAGGTGTTGTTTGTTTTTGAAGACAAAAATTGTATGCAATCTGATTTCATCTGATTTAATGTCTGCAACTGAAGATGTGGTTTGAAGGTCTGCAATCTGAAAATATAATATTGTTTGTTTTATAAACTGGAAATCGTCTGCATAAGCTGAAAATTAGTTACCTATCATATATATTACTAGATAAAAGTCATTTAACGTTTTTAGACTACTAAAATAATTGGTAGTGGTGTACGAACTATGAAAGTGGGTGGTGGTAGACAATTGTGGTAGGCGGTGAGCGGTGGGTGGTGGTGACGGACGGTTGTGGTGGTGGTGGTGGACGGTGATGGTGGCCAACAATGGGTGGTGGTGGTGATGAACGGTGGTGGACTATGGTGGTGGTGGATGGTTGTGGCGGGTGGTGGCGGGGTGGTGGTGGTGGATGGTGGTGGCGGCGGACGGTGGGTGGTGGCAGGTGGTGGTGGATGGTGGTGGCGAGTGGTGGTGGCGAGGACGGTGGGTGGTGGATGGTGGTGGTAGTGGACAGTGGTTGTGGCCGACGGGGGTGGTGGTGGTGATGGACAATGGTGGTACTGGGTGGTTAACAGTGGAGGTGGTGAGTGGTTGAAGGACGGTGGTGGCGGACGGTGGGTGGTGGTGGTGGTGGACGGTGGTGGCGGACGGTGGGTGGTGGTGGTGGTGGTGGAGGACCGTGGTGGCGGTGGCGGCGGACAGTGGGTGGTGGTGGCGTTAGATGTTGGGTGTTGGTACTTGGTATGATGTTAATAAGTTTGAAGATGTGTGAAGATGGTGAAAAAAGCTTATTTTTTAAGACCATAAAAGTAGTTTTTAGATTTTTTTTTTTAAAAAAAAAACAAACAGTCTTCAAAAGCTTATGTCAGCGCGCCCGCAAACATAGGCTCCTTGCAGACCTTATAAATAAAAACAAACACAACCTTAATATGCAAATCTAACATGATTATGTATTATGTAGATTTTTTTTATTGTATGAAAGTTAATAATATACTTATGGTTTAATGATAAATTGTTTCACAAATAAATGAGATGTTATAACCCGGTTTAAAAGCTATATTGTTTTGATGAGACCCAAGACCCGTTTATTTTTTTTACTATAAAATTGGTTTTTTAACTATAAATAATATTTATGAAAGTTAATAATATACTTATGGTTCGATGAGACCCAAGACCCGTTTATTTTTGACCCAAGACCCGTTTATTTTTTTTACTATCAAATTGGTTTTTAATTTAAATAATATATAGCTTTTTTAAAATAAATAAGACATTAATTTTTATTATATCCTATTTTATAGGATTTTTACATAAATAATTTGGTGAGAATAATTTTTAATTTAATGAGATGTTATAACTCGTTTAAGAAATATTTGGGTTTGGTAAGACCCATACCCATGAATTCGGATCAAATGCATGAGAAGCCTCCATTTAAAAATTAAGTAAATCTGGTGTCTCAAAAAAAAAGGGGAGCGACCACATCGCGACACTTAGGATTTTTATGTCTTCGTTTATATATATTATAGATACATATAATTAACATAAAAATCTTTGCATTTTCTCTTGTTCAAATAAATAATATTTTTTTATGCTTTTATTATTATATTTTCTCTATCGTCTACTCACAACCACTTACATACAATATTAAAAATTATATGGCATGAAGTCATGAACATTGAAATCATAAATTTAACTTTCTCATATAACATTTTATCTCTCTCTCATCTACTCATAACCACTCATAATCAAAATATATTAATTTACAATTAGAGAACGGATTGAGAATCCTCGATGAAGCCAATGGTAATGCGTAACTCATGCCCAACTAGTATGAGAAATGATTTTAAAATTTGGTGTGGGACTCCTTAAATGATTTTAAAACAGGCACAAACCCAAAATTTGTTGCTTCTAAATGTTACCCTAAAATGTGTTACTTTACCAAACCACATGGACCATTCACCATCTATGTAACCAGCTCTTGTTATTTTATTTATGTAAATATAAGAGTTCTATTTCATTTTATATCACCCAATGAACAGAAATTACTAGTAAGGGTTTTTTTTCATATCCAATGATAACGAGCCGAGTCAAACAAATCGGTGTACGCTTGAGCTTGACTCGGTTACAAATCTCACTTATCTTCACGAGCTGAAATATTGAGCTCGATGATTACTTATCAAAAGCTCACAAAAACTTGCGGTTCATCTAACCAACTTATTATCATGTTATTTTTCTAAATTTTTTGTTGAAAAATAATATAATCAACATAAATATAATACGCAACTTACAAGATTTATAATTTATGTATATTAAATTTGGACTATATATCAACTGGGTTCTAACATAAATGAGCCAAACAAGCGAGCATCCTGACTCAGCTCAGTTCTTTTATAAACCAAGCCAAGCCGACTCAACTCGTTTACAATCAACTTAGCAAGCTTCATTCGAATGAGTTGCGAACTTTTTTACACATCTCTAACCCAATGTATCCCCCTTTCACCAAATATCCATTGCATGCAATTACTTTATAACCAATGGTTGCAAACTTTTAACTGTAAACCAGCTAGTCACCTATCCGTTTTTTGGCAAGTCAGCCACAATGTGGACGGTGGTGTTCGCTGTCATGAGATGAAAACGAAAACTGTTTTGACTGACATGACAACGTTCTCACTGACACAGCACGCAATGTGGCTGCCATGTCACTGCTCAAAGCTTACTACAATGACAATTAGCTGAAAATTTACTACATTAAGGTAGAGTAAACCCGACACCTGTAGTCGATCTAATGAATGATATACAAAATGTCTAATGCTTAGGATCCGACACGCGGATTTGGTGCGGAGACATCTACCAGAAAGATCAAACAGACCTTGATATAGATGTTTTAACAAATAACATGCACATGTATCATAAAGCTCATCTTTAATTGTTATAGGCCCTAACACATTAATATATATGCATACCAAGCCAAGACACATAAATTACTTCCAAACAAATGTTCGGGTGAATGAATTCAAACAGAAATAAAATACAAAACCAATTTTAAGTAGATAACTACAAGAACTAAAATACGTGTATCCATAAGACGATATCGTATCTCTCTCATTAAATCGACAAAACACTGCGTAAGGATGCATCATGCGTGTCTTGCAGTTCTCTACTTAAATAAAGTTCTGGATTGAACGTGCGCTTGTGTATAACGAGAACACAAACAAAATAACCATTTATCATTCCAAGCTTAAAAAATGAAACATAAAGAAATGAGTATAAATGCAATGATTATCGTTTCTCACTCTTCTTCACTAAATTTCATAAAAAAATTATATGAAAAAACTAGTTTGATTGTTCGTTCAATGCATATAACCTATACATGTATATGTTATGTTTCCTAAATGTGTAACAAAACTGAAAAATATACGAAAATGCTAGTTTGATTGTTTTATATGTGCATAACCCACTCTCCTACACGAGTATATAAACGGTAAAAAAGTTCGAAAAAAAAAACATTGACCAATATATTACATGGTGAAATTTGCTTTGCGCGTTTTTGCGAAGATTTATTATTATGCTCTTACTATGTATCAAGACTCTGTACACTTACACAATGTGATAGAAATCTATAATGTGAAAATGTATGATTAACTCAAGAAAAACAAAAGGATAAATTCTAATTCTATTGATAGAGAATGCACAATCATAAATTTAAATTAAAAAGGGATTACCCTTAAAACTAATGTGGCAGATGAGAATTTTGCAATTGTGCTGAAGTTACATTGTGAAACTGTGTAGATGCTACATTGTGAAACATTGTCGGTACTACGCCTTGCAAATGTGACGGCATCATATTATGTAACTGTAAATGCCTTGCGTTAGGAAGCTCCTGCAACCGACATTTAAAAATTTATTATATTGTAAACTGTCAGATGTTAATGGTACGTATGTATGATAAGGATTAAAAATCAGGACATACCATTTGATGAAAACTGGCATCGATCCCAATATTTACAACTTCTGGTTGTGCAGGTACCTGATTCATATGAGAGATAAAGCTTCTTTGAACAGATAAGAACTTGAAGTCATTAAAAATAGAGTGGTGCATGGGTCGGTTTTGACTCAAACTGAAATGTTGGTTTTGCTTTTCAGTTTTCGCAACAGGTTCGGTTCGGTTTGGTTTAGCCATTTGGGCTTCAAATTTTTTGGTCGGAAAAAAGGCCTAAAATAATGAATTTGAACATTTTGGCCTACAAATTTTTGTTAATTAATGATCAATTGTATATTACACAACTGAGCCTAAAGTTTTTGGTTACACCAAATTATACATTACTTAACATTCACAAATAAAATTATAACATATAATTTTTTCGGTTTCTACAGGTTCGGTACGGTTATAAAACTCGAATCAGTTTTAACAGTTCGCGTTGGTTTTAGAGCTCACAGTGGTTTTGGGAAATTGCAAAACCGAAGCATAAATCCGGTTTATGAAAAACCATAAAACCGAATTGTCAATTTTGGGTTGGGTTCGGTTATTATAGTTTGTTCGGTTTTACATTTCGTATCGGTTTTTACGTTTCGGTTAGGTTGTTCTGGAACAAATATAAAACCAAACCATCGGTTTTGGGTTGTGTTGGGTTCGGCTACTTCGGTTCAGTTACTATTTTTGTTACGAATCGGTTATTTTGGTTTGATGCACGCCTCTAACTAGAAACAGGGGAAAACCAACAAACCTTCTCTTTCAGAACGACAGTACCATTACGGTTTGACTTTTCTATCCCAGGCTCGGCTCGGTTAATACCCATGTTCACATCTAAATTAGACCCGGGTTCTTTAGATATTACATTTGGAGCAGAGTTATTTACATTTGAGCATCGAGCCAATGCATCTTTAATCGCACCTAATGCAATTTTATAACTTTCTTGCGAAATCGACCCCTCTTCACCCAAAATAATAGCCCGCCGACACAAATCATTAAGCCGTCTGGTTTTCATTTGTACATTTTCCAGTTTTTCACTAATAGGGTATCTACTTGTAGCTGCATTTGTCCATCTTTGCAGTACATATTTAGAAGGAATATTAAAAACACCCGACATTTGTAAAACAACAACCGCATGTCTGCATAAATAGCCTTTAAACTCAAATGAACGACACGAACAACAGATATCCAACTGGGTCCCATCCCATTCCACCATGTACTCTTGACCGCTTTCAAACTCTTTAACAATGCATCTTATTGAATCACCATCTTGTTTGTCAATCTTAACATGACACGCAGATGCACCCAGAATCTCAACTTGAAATTTCTTAAAGATTTCGTGAGTGTAAACAAACGACACTTGTTTTTCAAATGGTGATGGTGATTTCAACTCGGGTGTGTCGTGCCACGCGTCAAAATTCGATTTTGCTTGTTCTTCATACAAATCTTCCATCATAACTTTGTATTGTTCTAAAAACTCTCTCATAGAAGTTTCTAAATTAATGTATTTATCAATAAAAGAATTTGGGCTTTCGGATCGGGAACTCGTGTATAATCCAGCAAGCGATACGTTTTTGACAAACGTTGGGGCCCATAGTTTTCGATCCTGGTATAAAGATTGAAACAACGTGTCTTCGTTAAGGTTAAACTTGTTGACTAATTTGCCCCATCTTCTGTCAAACTCTTCTTCGGTCCATGATCGGTGTATGCACTTATTAAACTTAGCCATGAATGTATCATGCCACGGGTTTAAATAATCAAGCTGTCTAGAAACCTTTTCTAGAACATTCCAGAGATTATAAAAGTGTCGTGTCTCCGGAAAGACTGCTGCAATAGCTGCTTCTATAGAATTACTCTGGTCAGTAAGTATCACATCCGGGGCCCGGTTTCCCATGGCTAAAAACCATGTTTGGAATAACCAAAAATATGTGAATAACGTTTCGTCTGCAATTAATGCACACCCGAGCATTGTAGGTTGACAATGCTGGTTAACTCCAATAAAACAAACCAATGGTAGTTTATACTTGTTCATAAAATACATGGTGTCGAAAGAAACCACGTCGTTAAAGTTTTTATAATCATCAATTCCTTTTGCATCAATCCAGAAAACATTTCTAAGTTGATGCTCTTCGTTCAAATCTACAGAATAAAAGAAATTTGGATTTTCTTCTTGCATTGTAACAAATAGTTCGAGAAGAACTTGAGCATCGCCTTCGCCTAATGTTAAAAACCTACCCCTGTCGTTTTGATTTCTAATATAGTTCTCCAAACCAGTAGCTTGAGATTGAGATTGATATATACCATACTGTTTAGACACAGTTGATAATATTGCTTTCCTACGTACCTTATTACCATTCTTAAGCGGATCAGAGTTTCTATGACTTCTGAAAAAATGTGATTGAGATGGTAAAAGTTCATGGTTATGCTCCTTTACAAAGTTATGAACATACCACTTTCCATTCGGTTTTCTCTTAACATGCATACTTGCTTTACAACCTATCTTGGGTGAAGGTCTTGGGTTGATTGCATCGTCAGATTGTTGCTTGTTTCCATATCTTATGCAAGAAAATTTAGCATCAATGAACTCTTTTGACGCCCTAGAACGACGACTGCTCAGTTTGGCGGTTCCAAACCCTACTGATTTGGCATATTCCTTATAATATTCATACGCTGCTTCATTTGAATCAAATTCCATAGCTTCTTGAGGCTCTGAACTAGAACCATTAGAGACAGTATTGACATCCATAATTGCAGTAACACAATTTAATCACAATATTGGTTCATATTTAGTCTATCACATGTAGCAATAGTTGAAACTTTATCGCAGTGATCACTCGTGGATGACCTAGAAAAACCAAAACTTAAATTAATAGTGGTAAACAAGCATATAATAGTTTATCCAAGAAGCATAATCCATATAAACTGTGAAGGAATTAGCATATATTTGTTTTGCGTGTTTTTGGGAAGCTGTGTAGGCTCGTTGAGCCTTGTCTAATTTAAAGTTTTACCTCTTTTGGACTTCTATCCATTGATATAACACAGTACAGCTGAGCTCGAGCCACAGTTTGACTCATTTAACGTACTACACAAGCTCGAGCCGAGCTTAGGCTCGTTAACGTTTTTCTCTAAATATATAAAAAATAATTTAAAATGTACATAATTTAACTAATAAATAACAAACCAGCCAAGACCGAGCTAGAAAAAACTACTCACGAGCCGTGCTCAAGCTCTCAGTCAAATTCAACTTTATATGTAATAAAATCGAATTGAACTCAAAATTGAGGCATTTAACGGTTAACACTAATTAACGAGAATCAGCACATAACACTAACCTATAATTGCAAGTACGCGTGACATTGAAACTTATAAAAGTTAAAACTACACATACAAATCCTAATTGTTTGATAATGATAATATAATCAATCAACGGAATCACGTAATGTAATTTTGAATCAAAATTAAATACAATTAAACTATAAGAGTTGTGATGTGAAGGATTTTACCGGAGAAATGGTAACGGATCAAGAGAGAATTGAATGTATTCCGATTGATTGAAGGCGGAGATTAAAGGAATTTGTAGTTTGAGTAAATTAGGGTTTGTGTGTGTGTCAGTGTCTTAATTTGGGGAAGAAGGTTTTAAAAATTAAAAAGTTAAAAAGAAATGGGCTCATAATGGTGCCGAACCGTTAGTTTGGTTTTACAAAGATATAAAACCAAACCGGTTTTTGTTTCGGTTAAACTTTTTTTGGTTTTGAGTTTTCAGATTTTTTTGGTTGTGAATATGTTTTCCGGTTTCTTGCACACCCATAGGGCTTATTCGTTTTAATTTAACTGCTCAAGTTGTTTGGTGTGACTTGGTTTCTAGTTCACTTCGTGTTGTGGAGATGACACGAGCTATCCTTTGGTTGTGGAGTAGCACTTATTCACCAAGCTGGAGGAGCCATCACAAATAACAAAACAAATCACATTAGAGCATGTTACACCAATCGTATCAATTACCTTTATAACATTTATATTTGTGCTTAATTCAAAGGAAGCGCAACGACTTCATGTCACCGATCAGCTCTTCGATTTTGACTTCCCGACCTTCATGAATTTTCTCGTTATGGGTCTTCCAAATTCTCCAACTTCTAATTATCAATATGCCATGAAAGATGCTCTTTCGGGTTTCTCCAATTTTCATCTCGACATATAATTTGAAAATATCCTGATCGGAAAGAAGAAAATAGGAGGGACTTTAAAATTTGGACTTCAAATAAGTTATGAGTGGTTTATTAGTGACAAATTTGTTTTCGGGTATGGAAAAATATAACTTTATTCGTTGGAAGTTTCAAGACCAATAAAATGTTTTTTTATTGTTAGGCGAACTTAACATTTTTCTAGTAACTTAGTTTGCATTTATGGTGAATAAAATTGTGACTCTCACCGAACAACCTTTGTTATTTTTCTTTCTATGTTTCACACATGGTTTCAAATTCTTTCGGTAAACATCAAGGTGATTTACTTTACCCTATTTCTTTCACGGGAAAACTTTGTCAAATCAAATGGGACATTTATTCTAAAAGTACCCAAACTACCGGATTAGGTTTCCAATGACGTATTGTTCACGCTTATACTAATCTTATAGAGTTACTTCTATCATCCATCTCTTTTATATTTTTATCATCCATCAGACATATCCACAAATACCTGCCATCACGTAAACTTTAATGATATGACAAAATAATAATAATAATAATGTAAATTTTAGGGGGGAGGGGGGGGGGGGGTTGAATTGTGATATCATATATAATAAATATAAAAAGACTGAACCCGTAAATTGCCGAACTAAATATCAAACTATCTAATTTTCAAACCGATGAAATGTGCCGAATTCCTTCAGTTGAAACAGTTATTATGAATTTTAAAACCCAAATTGTCGTTTACATCTTTTAGTCAATGCAACAATCCTTTACTCCTTAAAACATTTTTGACTCTTAAACAACTAAAAATAAACAAAGTTAGTTGATGTACTTTTGCCATGTAGAATCACATCTCATATTCATATAACTAGCTTAGAATTTATGTATTGTGTAGGATGGAAAATACCAATACATTTTAAATACTTATGTAAATTTTATATGTGGAAAATGTATTATTTTTACTAACTATTTAAAAAAGATTCAAAAAATTTAACATTAATATATATATGAGTTTTGAAAATACATCAATTACTATTTAATATTTAATACGACTTGACTTTTTCAAACAAAAATACGTAACTAGATTTTAAAGTTTTTTGAGTAAAGGATAATTTAAAATAAATATGCTTTATTTGTAAAACTAGTGTTTTCTTTAAAATTATATTATTGTCACATAAGAGAGGTGCATTTAGTATGAGAAAGACCGGATGAAAATGTATATAAAATTGGCACGTGAATGACAGATCTCTCTTTATTAAACCGTTTAGATATAGATATTTTTTTACTTAAAAGACAACATTTTGCATATTAATCAAGTAATTTTGTTTGAATATCAATAATTAATAATATATCTTTAAAGGATTATAAAATCTGTTTTTCTGTCTTCCAGAAATGTGTGGAAGTCGATTGTGGTAGGCTACATGATGGGAACACGAAGTTATTGACTATATTGTATATTTGTATGGTCAACAAAAGTGATCAAACTACACATGCTTACATTAGTTGGGAACTTTCCTTGTATCCTACATATGTATATAAGACCAATTTTATTATTGACAATATTGTATGGTCAACAAAAGACACATGCTTAAATTAGTGGGACCATGCCTCATATCCTACATATGTATAAATGGCCATCAAAACCATCTTTCTAAACACAACCATCACAACTCATAAAACAAAACCATCTCTCTAGATATATACAACCATCACAACTCATAAAATACACAAAGAGATGGAAAACTTGTGTAGAAGCCTTTCAATAAGCCTATCAAGAACTTTTTCAAGAAGTGCTTCCAGTTCGGTTGATAATAATATACTGTGGAGGAGTACGACATACAGAGGATCTGATGGTGCAAGGAGCATACAGACTGTTCGTCTCGGAGAGGACAACCGTGGTGGAGTTTGGAGGATCAAGAATATGTTTAACTTCAACAAGTCAAGAAAACATGAAAAAGATACTCCAAAGGCTCGTCGATTATCCAGGATTGCTAGTTCTATGATGAGTTTCAAAATAGACTTCTTTCAGAGATTTACAAGAGCATGTCGTCTACTCGAGAACTATCTTGAAGTTAGACACCAAACCATGCTGGTTTTTTTTTAAAAAAAATTTCGATCTACATTAAGATTATTCTTTACCGATATGCCTTATTTAATTTTGTTTATTTGATTCTCTATTTTGTACGTTACTGTGAATTGAACAATTTGCTTAAAGGTTAAGTGCACATTGTATAGCTATAAAATAAAAAATTGAAAATTTCATTTTAATTAAGTACACAAGTGGTTAGAAGAACGAATATGATTCCGTGGATATTAATTATATCATATTCTATAATTTCATCACTATTAATTATTATTATTATTATTATTATTATTATTTTCTCTCCTATATTTTTTAACAATAATTTTGCCTTCTTGAGTGCTAACTTATAACATTTACATAAGAAAAAGCATGGTACCGTCAATGCCGATTTTTTTCTTCATTCTTTTGATTTATTTCGAGTCGTAACCAGTTTTATATTTAATTTTAGAGATAATTACATAGTGTGTGTGCTTTTACAGTTTTGCATTAGTCACACGCAGTTAAGGTTCAGGTTGCTGCATATTTGAGTTATGTGATTTTAATTTGCAGCAAAGTTTGGAGTCTAATACTAAATTTCATTAAACACAAAAAGAAAAAACTCAATTAAATTTATGTAAAATGACTAAAATACTCATTAATGAAAAACTTAAAACCAATTTAGCGTTTGGTATGAAGCAATGATAGGTAGAATGGAATGGATCATTCCAAAGGAATATAATAAAACATGTTTTGGAATGAATTATTACTAAGGAATGAAAATCCTACCATATATAACATTTTTCATTAGTTAGTAAAATGTGTTTTTTTTCATTCCTTCAAGAAATGAAATGAAATGATCAACAATTATTATTATTATTATTTTCTTATAGTATAATTATTATTTAATTATAATAATTATTATATTTTTTATTATTATATCGCATTATGTTGTTATTGTTCCATTAACTAACAAAAAAAAATATGTGTGTATAGTTTACAATTTAATAATAAAATAATAATAATAAAGTGATTATTCATTTCATTCATATATGGTAACCAAATAAGATAATGGAATGACAATAATTCATTTCATTCCTTTGTTCATTCAATTTCATTCCTTCGTTCATTCCATTACCTCATACCAAACAGACATAGTGATAATTTATTCAACCACATGGACGAATCATTCTGATCAACGCATTGTTCTCTACTAAATGAACTCGTTTTTATATTTAAAAACTAGGATAGTACCCGTGTTACACACGGGTTGAAAAAAGATAAATAACAAAATCAATATAGACAGCCATAAAATTTTATAAATAGACAACCATATATTAATATTATATGGCCTAAACAAAATATTATAGAGTAACATTATAAAATAAAAAGTTAATAGTTACATAAACTTGTCTATATTAGCAAAGTTATGAAAATATTTAAATCGTATTATCCCATTATAAACTTAAAAAATTTCCATCCAACAACAAAAGCATTTTGCTATATAACCTGCAAAACAAAATAAACCATGCAACCTAATTAATTAAGTACTAAACTAAAATGTTAATGTATTTCATAATAAGTTTATGTTAACATTAATATCTTGAAGGTTATGTAAAACTAAAAACAAAATGTGTGAATGTAATAATTACCATATAAATATAGACAATCATAAAATTTCACAAGAAAACATTTAAAAATTCATAATATTTTAACATGACTTTATAACCATAATCTTATAAATTCATATGCTTTTAAAAAAATGCAACATGCTGGTCATCAAAATCATAATATTTATTCACTGTCATAGTAAACAAACACACATAATAAACATAACTTAGTAACCAAACTATTGATCACTCATATTGTCTTAATACAAGCTTAAACTAAGACAAACTAAATATACAAATAAAAAGGAGAGACAAAAAACTAAATAAACGATTATAGAAGTTTATTGTATGTTTTTGGTAGTTTCTAGTTATGAACTAAACTAATAACTTAAATAGAAAACACAAAGTAAACAATGAAAGTAAAAAAAATAGATTAATCAACTACATAGCTAAGTTATTGGTGTTATCTTAAATTTTATCTTTAGATTTCAAAGAGTTCGGAAGATCATCAAAATTTGACTCATAGTTCTCACATTCTAACAACCATTTTACATTCTCACTAACTTCATTTTCCAAATTTCAATGTTCCCTTTCTTTTATAACATTAGCAAGCTTCAAGTGATCCAAATCTCTTAAATGAAACAGATCATTGGATTCCAATATTGATGTAGGATAGTACCCGTGTTACACACGATGGAACATATTTAAAAACATAATATATATGTAACATCATATAAATTTAATGAAATGCAAATGTTGAACTTATAAATAAATGATACTTTTACATGAATTATAAGACATCATAATTTATTTGAATCAAATACAAAAACATACAAAGACTAACAAAGATAAAGGAAAGTTAAAATATTTTATAACTTATATCATTAGTACAATAATAAGCAAACAAAGAAATTAGTCTCCAAATCAATAAAACAATTCAACAATGTCGATTCAACAAAACTTTTATCTCAATGTTGATTCAAAAGATAAACTCTATCTAAGACATTTATTACACATCAATAACTGTAATATTTATTACTCTAAGGTAGTACACGTTTTTATTATTGGTCAATTAAAATCATTTATTACAAACCATGTTTGAATTAAATATTAACATCTTGAAAAACATTTATCACCAACTTAATTTTCCAAATCCAAATGTGCAATTTCTTTTATAACCCTGGGAAGCTTAAACTTATCCAAATCTCTTAAAAGAAAAAGATCATTGGATTCCAATATTGATTTAGGATGATACCCGTGTTACACACGGTGGAACAAATTTTAAAACATAATATATATGCAACATCATATAAATTTAATGAAATGCAAATGTTGTACTTATAAATAAATGATATTTTTACATGAATTATAAGACATCATAACTTATTTGAATCAAATACAAAAACATACAAAGACTAACAAAGATAAATGAAAAGTTAAAATATTTGATAACTTATATCATTAGTACAATAATAAGCAAACAAAGAAATTAGTCTCCAAATCAATAAAACAATTCTACAATGTCGATTCAATAAAACTTTTATCTCAATGCTGATTCAAAAGATGAACTCTATCTAAGACATTTATAACACATCAATAACTATAATATTTATTACTCTAAGATAGTACCCGTGTTTATTTGCACATTAATTTAAATCATTTATTACAGACCATGTTTGAGTCAAATATTACCATCTTGAAAAACATTTATCACTAACTTCATTTTCCAAATCTAAATGTGCCCTTTCTTTTATAACCTTAACAAGCTTTAACTAATCCAAAACTATTAAAAGAATCAGATCAGTGGATTCCAATATAGATTTAGAATAGTACCAGTGTTACACACGGTGGAACATATTTAAAAACATAATATATATGTAACGTAATATAAATTATATGAAATGCAAATGTTGTATTTATAAATAAATTGTAACGATTCCGACGAAACCCGGTATACCATAACCGGTAGACAATAGTTACGTCATATTTAATGTCGGATACATGAATTACCATAGTAATTATACGAGAATACATGGTTCACTGTATCGATTGTACGTGAATATATAATTCATCGTATTGAATATGCGACTAATCGATCGATAGTTATTGAAACCCGAACGAATCGAGGGTTCAATTATAGACGATATCTATAATATTTAGTGATTCTATGAAGCATTAATGCTTCGGGATAAGTAAAGTACGGCACAGAAAAAAAGAATTTTCGATTTAATGGTACGTCGGTACGTTAAACGAAACCTTTAATACCAAACCGAGCAAGAGACAATCGATCAAGCCGAAAAAGATGCTCAATTATTAATAACATGGTATTTTAAGTTAATGGAAGTCATGGTTTAAGTTTTTTTAAAGTGGTTTTATATAAATTTCATTTTTAGCCGAAAAACGACCGTTTTAGCCTCGTTTTAAGCCGAATTAGACATTTAACCGAAAAACGAACTGAACCAGATTATCCAAAACATTATCCGGATTGCGGATATCCAAACATGTGGCTAAGAATGAAGAGGTGGGTCCCACCCCACCCCCTCACTACACCGATCGGACCTAAGGGTCCAACCCCATGCCCTCATTTCTTTTTTTTACACAAACACTCCCAAGTTCTTCAATCCTCTCAAGATCATGATCCAAAACCGAGCTTTTGTAGCAAGAAAACAAGGTAAAGAACCGAGTTAATCACGTGTTCATCTTCGTTTCTTGAGTTGGTTTGCAAGAAAATGAGGTTTCAAAGATGAAAACCGATTCTTGCATGATCAAGTGATGTATACGGGTTATACAAGGGATCTTGGTCCAAGAAAGGGGTTAAACGAACCAAGAACCAATTTTTATGGTTTAAATCTTTGTTTTTGAATCATAACCGAAACTATAGTGTAAGAGGCTTGATCGTGAGTGTAACTTGCTTGGTATTGTGGTATGTTGGTTGTAGGTTCTTTATTTAGTGGTAGATAAGGCGGAAAGACGAGTTTGTAGCTTGTAGTGGCGGAAAACGAAAGGTATATTCGGTTATGTTCGGTTTTGGGATATTTGGAAAGATTGTGATACGTGTAGAGTTAGGTCATGAAATTTTACAGAGGTGTTAGATACATAAAAATATGAGTTCCGTGAATTTTTGGTAATTTTTGGATAAAGGATGAATATTTGGTGAATTTAATGCTCGGTTTTGGCCAAAAATAGTGAAAAATAGTTAAATATCATGAAAAATTCTGGAAAATTTCAGATAAGCTTTTTATATCATGTATAAGTCAGACACAAAATTTTAGGTCCGTTGGAGAAGTCTAAGTAGGCTTTTCGGTTAAACGAGTTCTATGGTTTTCTAGCTCGGTTTTAGTGAAAATGGCATGTAAAAAGAAGATCTTGGTTTTGAAAAAATTACAGAGGACTATGTGGATGGCAGGGGACATCCAGGAGAAATTTGGGATTTTTCTAAGATCGTTTGGTATTTACGACATATTTAGTGTTTAAATGGTGTTTAAAAATAGATAAATAAATTTTAAATATAGAAATTAATTCTGGAAATATTTTTATAAAATTCCCCACTGTCAAAAAGTGATTTGTGCAAAATTTCAAGATCCGAGATTAAACGGATAATTATTTGTGCTAATTATCAAACTTTTAAAGTTAAAACGCGTAAACCGGTGAAGTTCGCTTAAGCGAGCTGACTGGTGTATAAAAACCCTAAAAATGAACTATTTTCATATAATTGAGTTAAACAAGTAAAAATGAATCATCCGAAAATAATTCAGATGATTTGGGTATTTTTAACCGATTTAACAGTTTCCGGTACGCCAAATACGGAAACGGGTCCCGCGGCCAATCGGGGCGTCTAAACCGAGCTCTAATTTGACATCTTTAATTAAATTATCAGTCAACCACTACTTTTGGGTCGTGTGTGACCAAACTAATTTTTGAAATGTAAAAACGGGTAACCGTGCTAGGCACGCAAAACGGGGAAAACAAACTATTGGAAAATTTGACTGTTGAACTCTAAACGACATCACAATCTGAGTCCGGATAAGTGTTTCTGGGTTAACCTTGCCCCCAGAACGGGTACAGTGCTGGGTTAACAGTGTCCCCAGATGTACCGGTTAACTTGGTTAAAGTTATATTAATAATGAGTGTATAGTAACGATCGTAGGGATCATATTACAGATTGGACGTGTTAACTGATAATGATTGTTGTTACCTGCTTGCATGTGCTAAGGTGAGTTTCACGAGCCCCTTTTTCTGAACTGTTTTCGAATATTTTCTCGGGGCGGAAGCATGTTTTTACTGAGATGTTTAAGTACATACTGAACGCATGGATTTGCGTGTATTTATAAATATTTGATTGTACGGGAATCGTACGGAATGGGTACAGTACTGGGTTAACAGTGTCCACAGATGTCTTTGGAAGTGTCACTGGGTTAACTGTGTCCCCAGATGTCTTTGGAAGTGTTACTGGGTTAACTGTGTCCCCAGATATCTTTGGAAGTGTTTATGGGTTAACGTTGCCCCCAGAATGAGTGCAGTACTGGGTTAACAGTGTCCCCAGATAATATTATATTTTGATAATGATTTATCATGGTTTACTCGAATTGTGAAACTCACCAACTATTCGTAGCTGACCCGTCTTCTCACATGCTTTTCAGGTACAATTAAGATGAAGTGATTGCTTACGTGCTAAGTGCTTGATGTGTGTAAGATTTGAGTGCGGGATGTTAGGATACATTATAACAGATATAATTATGTATCGTATTATATGATGTGTGTATCACCTAGACGGTAATGGAATACAAGATAATGTAATTTGAAGTATACTAATGCATTCAGTTTTCTTTATAAACAATGTGGTTGATATCAGACGAGTCTGTCGCACCCCGTTTACGTTTCCGCTGCGGCTTCGGGTTGTTACATAAATGATACTTTTACATGAATTATAAGACATTATAACTTATTTGAATCAAATACAAAAACGTACAAAGACTAACAAAGACTATCTAATACATTTATTACACATCAATAACTGTAATATTTATTATCTAAGATAGTACCCGTGATTATTTGCACATCAATTTAAAACATTTATTACAAACCATGTTTGAATTAAATATTACCATCGTGGAAAATTTATAGTTAGTAACCTACCTTCTTGAAAAAAAATTAACAAACCATATTTGAATTAAAAGGTCTAATTTTAAAATGACATATTTTGACTTCAAAATGTTAACATAATATATATGCATTTTTTTTTAAATCCAAAATATCTCCACTGTCTTTTCTTTTGTTTGAAGCAAAGTTAATACAATTAATACAAATTAGTTATTTAATTTTGGTCAAAACATAATTCAATTCCAATTTATAATTATTGATAAATACACAATTATATGTATAAACATGCATAAATTATGCTTCACTTAAAGATCATTAAAAAATTTACGGTTACCATTTTCAACATTATTAGTAACTCTTAATAACATAATAATGGATTGTATAAGAATATTTAATTAAAAACTTTACAATAGTCAAAGACAAATGTAAGTTAATTTTTATATGAACATAATTTGTGAGTGCAAATCTTAAATTTAAAAGTACTTAAATCATGTTGGTATATTTCAATAAAGTTATATTGACTATGTAAATGTTATTTAAATTTTAAAATGATTTAATATGAATGGTAAAAAACGATTTAATGTGAATGGTCAATACTTAAATCGGTCGGAAAATTATTTAATTTATAACTTCTTCATTCGGTTTTTTTAACAAATAAGGAAAGTTAAACCATATAAATTGTAATAATGAGATAATTAGGTTATTATTTCGGTCAAACCATATTATGGAATGAGTTTATTAAAATGGAAAGAATTAAAAACATAAAAAAAAGGGTTGTTCATTCGGTTTTAAAAAGAATGGTTTGGAATAATGGTAAAATATATTCTCGAAAATGGTTAGTTAGAATAATTGTAAATTATGAAAGTGTAGCAATAAGATGTACAAATTTGACTTTCATATAAACATAAATGGTGCATTTCTTTTATAATATAATATGTAAATATATGTTCCATGTTAATTTTAGTCAAATCATTATTATGGAAGATTAATTATCATTATTTCGTTATTTACTTTTTTACTTATTTATCGATTATGTAAAATATAATATTTATCGATTATGGAATAATTGTAAATTATAATATGGAAAATGGTTGAAGGTGCGAATTGGTAAATATTAGTTATTTATAAAATTATATGGTTGTCTATAACAATTATGTATTTTTTGTAAAATTTGAATGTGTAAAAATAAGATGTACATGAATTTGTAAAATATAATATAAATCGAAATGAGACATAATTTTGTAAATTAAAACATACTATAATATTACCGAGAAATCATATCGTTTTTTACTCCGTAAATTTTTTATTTTACATAAAAGCATCAATAAAACATCTGATTATTTGTCTTTAATTTGTTTGAATATTTACTTATTTCCTTATTTAGTTATTTATTTAACATTAACTTATTAACTTTAATATTTGAAGTAACAATATTCCATTTTAAACTTTGACAATTAATTTATTGTTAATATAAAAACAATTACCTTATTTACTTTAATATTAACTTCAATAGTTTCGAAAATAAATTTAGTTAACATATATCAAATATATATGGATACTTTAATATTCAAACGACTTACCTTAAATTATTTACTTATTTCCTTATATACTTATTTACTTTAATATCTTTAATATTAGCTTTAGTATATGAACTAACAATATACAATTTTAAACTTTGACAATTAATTTATTGTAAATATACAAAGAATTAACTTATTTACTTTAATATTAACTTCAATAGTTTCGAAAATCAATTTAGTCAACATATAACCAAAATATATGGATACTTTAATATTCAAATGACTTATTCGTTATTATTACTTATTTCATTATTTACTTTACAAATAATTCAAATATGTTAGAACTTACCTTAAATCGTCTAATTATTTATTTTTTCCCTTATTACTTATATACTTATTTATAGATTATGTAGTATAAATCAATAATGATAAATAATTCTGTAACTATAATATATTGTACTATAAATAGAAATCATATTTTAAATTGCAATAATTTTTTTTATCGATTTTAGTAAACTATTATTATGCAAAATATGAATAATTATTTTTATATTAACTTGTACCAAAAATATAACAAATTAACTTATTTACTTGAAGGTCAAAAAACAGTAAAATTAAGTTTAATAATAACTTGAATATTTTCGAATACCAAATAAACTTATTCACTTTAAATATCAAGTAATTATTTAGAAATAATTCAAATTAAATTAAAAATCTGTTTGTTTATAAATTAAGGAAAGTCAAAGTATATAAAATGTGTTAATGGGATAATTAAAGTATATAAATTACAATATTCATGTTAATTACGCTATTTAAAAAATAAGGAAAGTCAAACTAATAATAAATTTTGGGACAATAGATTAACACACGCCGGAAAAAAATATAGATCAACTAATCTCGGACATACAATATACAATAATATTTTCTTTTATGTAACAAAATTTAAAATGAATATACATGAATATTCAAAAATGAAATATACATCAATATTAAAATTAAAATCTATACATATTATAAACTCATGATCAATCCGTGAAATTAGATTATATGAGTCGGACAATTACCTGAAATAATAAAAACGAATATTAATATTGATATTATGGATTATTTTAATTATAATTAATAACCGGAAAAAATAAAAGATGTTATCGGAAACAGGAAAATTAAAGGTGTCACCGGTAAATAGATTGTATAAGCTGTGACACTCACCTGAAATTATAAAGTAGAATATTAATGTTGATATTATGCAACCATTGTTATAGGTAAAACAAACATTCAAAAACCTAACCGGAAAAACAAAAAAATGGAATATAAGGTTTTGATTAACAAACTAAAAAGAAAACTTGAGCAAATAAATCGGGTAGATAACCTGAAATAATTAAAAGAAACCATTGTTAAAGGTATAACACATAGCCGGAAAAACTTAACGGAAAATCATACCGGAAATACTTACCGGAAAAAATTAATACGTCCACATATAACCTTCATCGCCGTTTATGATTTACAACCTAAACTGATCTTAATAAAATCAGTTAACAATGAGAATAAAGATAAAAGGGTAGGAAATAATAACCAGAAAAAAAATTAATGTTGCCGGATATTGATAGATCAAGATCGGAAGTTTATTATAAAATATATACTTACCGGAAAATTAATACATATCTACATCCATATTCGTCGGAATATATGAATAGGAGAAAGGAGATCTGTCTAAACTATAAAAAGAGAGAAAAAGTTGATTAGGGTAAATAATTAAGAAATGTTATGGTTTAAATATAGGTTAGTTGCTGAGTTGGAATGCTTAAGAAAGGTAATGGGTGACATGGCAATGAGGTGACATTCTATGTAGACACCCTAGAATGGTGACATGTGGAAATTGCTCATTGCTTTAATAGTATGTATAGATTCTTACTTGCAGGGGCGGATATAGGGGGGTTGAGAGAGTTCTCAGGATAACCCTCAACTTTCACAAGAAAGTGTAAAAGAGTGCAAAATTCAATTTACTCAATCCACATAATATGTTTGAGTTATTTATTAAGCTAGATAGTAGAAGTGCACAACCGGACCCGGAAAAAAAACCCGGAACTGGATTTTTTTATACCCGGGGTTTTAATACCCGAACCTGTACCTGACTCTACCCGTAGGGTACGAATATTGTATGCATTTCAGTACTAAAACTCGTAACCGAAATGGACCCGATTTGTACCCGGTAATACCCGAAAACCGGAACCGGGTTTTTCGAATACCCGAAACCGGTTTTTCAAATACCCAAAATTACCCGAAAAATACCCTTAAAAAGTGAAACCCCTTAAAATATCCAATCTATACCAAAAAATATCCGAAAAACCCCGATAATAGGGTATTTAAATACCCGATCCGAACCCAATACATAGGGTATGGTTTTTAGATGCAATACCTGACCCGAACCCGACCCGTGTATTGCAAATACCCGATTTTTTAATACTTAGTCATACTCGAACCCGGGTATTTGAAAAACCCGATTTGTGCACCTCTACTAGAGAGAGCATCAATGTATAATGTTGAAACTATGGGCCTTGAGTGAAGAAACCCCTCGGGTAACATTAGCTCATATGTAAATTCAAATTTCATAATTATTCAATGTTAATGTTACTTATGGGCTTGCACCAGGCCTATATTGCAATATGATTACAAAAACTTTTACTCCATGTTGATAGTTGATACCAAATTCATTGTTAACTGTCAAATGCATGAAATAACTTTTACTTGGTGAAATTTCTTTCTTAGTTTCTTGTCTGAGAATCCTGTTATTCGTTTACAACACCATTTTCCCGTTAATATATTTTCTTGTCAACTGTCAATTGTCTCATCACCTTTGAAACTTTATTCAAGAATGATAGAGATCTTTGTTTAATCCCTAATTTGTTTGTTTACGTTTATTTTATTATTTACAATGTTAACAAAAGAACACAAAAGAACAAAAGAATTTTATGTTCATTCATCTGGTGGACTAATGATAACCAATATAACAAGTCTTGTTTCTGTTGGTTCAGTTTATTTATGGGAAAATCAAGCTCAATACTTTATTGGAGACTTGGAGTGTGATCTTTTTTTTTTATGGAACAACCAACTAAGTAACGCCAGGTACTTTGTATGTGGCCCCATTGGCTAAAGGTAGCCTGAGCCGGCCACTAGTCCGGACTGACGGAGCCCCTAGCGGTCCACCCCGACCCCCACGCCCGCCAAATGGCACGACAGCGAGGAGCCGGTAAAACCGGATGAGATCAGGACTCGAACCCTAGCAAAACAGGGTCATCCCTGATATCTCTCATATAAATTGGTGATAATGAGTTTTGAATCCCCTACCTCTCATAATAAAATGAGTGCTCTACCATTAGGCCACATCCAATTTACGAGTGTGATCCAAAATACAAAAAGTATTTATTTTGCTTAATTCTGTTTAATTAAATATTTAATTGTTATATTTAACATCGTTCTTATCTAATTCACCATGAATAATATTTGGGACCACAACCAATTAGCCTCTACCAAGTCAACCGGGTTAATTATCATAGAAATAACTTAGCAAGTTTTCCCAATTTGTGATGCCTTTTTGCATATATTTTATTTCTGATTTCCATTATATACATGTCAAAACGTCACATTTAGTGAAATATTCGCGTTCTTTCGAAACCCACCACCAAAATTAAATATTAAGTTATTAAAAATTCATTTTATAACTATTTAACAGGGTTATAAAATGATATTGCTTATAATTTAAAGTATTTGTTTTTTATTGTGATTATTGTATACAATATAGGCTGTTAAATAGCCTAATTGAATAGTTGCCACTCGCCATTTATTGTTTTTTTAATGTAACATTATTTTCTATCAAAAATATTCAATTTTTTAAACATCCAAATATTAAAAAAAAAAAAAAAAAACAATCACTTACAAGAAGCAAGTGGATCAAATACAAAATAAAAAGAAACAAAACCGTATTACATGTCCAACATCAAAATATATTGTAGATTTGTATGGTCAACAAAAGTGTTTTTATTACACATGCTTAAATTGGTGGGGAACTTTCCTCATATCCTACAAATGTATACAAGACCAACTTTATTATTGACAATATTGTATGGTCAACAAAAGTGGTTTAATTACACATGTTTAAATTAGTGGGACCATGCCTCATATCATCAAAACCACCTTTCTAAACACAACCATCACAACTCATAAAACAAAACCATCTCTCTCTATATATACAACCATCACAACTCATAAAATACACAAAGAGATGGAAAACTTGTATAGAAGCCTTTCAAGAAGCCTATCAAGAACTTTTTCAAGAAGTGCTTCAAGTTCGGTTGATAATAATAAATTGTGAAGGAGTACGACATACAGAGGATCTGATGGTGCAAGGAGCATACAAATTGTTCGTCTCGGAGAGGACAACCGTGGTGGAGTTTGGAGGATCAAGAATATGTTTAACTTCAACAAGTCAAGAAAACATGGAAAGATACTTCAAAGGCTCGTCGATCGTTCGGGATTGCGAGTTCTAATGATGAGTTTCAAAACAGACTGCTTTCTGAGATTTACAAGAGCATGTCGTCTACTCATGAACTATCTTGAAGTCAGACATCAAACCATGCTCGTTTTATCTAAAAAATTTCGATCTACATTAAGATTATTCTTTATCGATGTAACCTTATTTAATTTTGTTTGTTTCATTCTTTATTTTATAAGTTACAATGAATTGAACTTGTATAAAGGTGAAGTGCAGATTGTATAGCTATAAAATAAAAAAATTGAAAAATTCATTTTAATTAAGTACACAAGTGGTTAGAAGAACGAATATGATTCCTTGGGTATTCTATAATTCATCACTATTAATTATTATTATTTCTATATTTTTTAACAATATTTTCGCTTTCTTAAGCGTTAACTTAGAACGTTTTCATAATTAAGAAAAAGCACGGTACCGTGATGCCTATTGAATTACATTTGGTTGGTAATCATTTTTGCATCAATGTGATTAATGGACGAGTGTCAAACACAAAACCTCACATTTTCTTCATCATTCTTTTGATTTATTTCAAGTTGTAAGCAATTTTTTATTTAACTAGCAATGTTATGCGGTATTATTTATGTTTGTATACAAACATCATTATTTGGTGATACTCATATATATATTACATTAAAATCAAGTAGCATGATACCATAAACAGAAACATACCTATGCAAAGATTAATATTTATTATAAATAAAATATAATTGTTACACAACCATAAACATAAAAGACAATCAATAACCACAAAAAGAAGCATATATCCATGATATGATGCATGTTATGGCAAACGGAAAATCAAATCTATCTAGCTACATAATTAAAGTAAACAAATATTTTAAAAGATTATTAAAAAATATATTTAAAAAGATTATTGTAAAGGGCATTTAAAAATTGTAATAAACTTATATATTTTGATATAAAAAATAAAGTAGTTACGTAAGTTATAATTTGATAAAAGGATAATTAAACAAAACGATGTCGGTCTAATACATATGCTTAAACATATACACGGTTGAGAAATATAATCATGTTATATGTATGTGGATTTTTTTCTATCTTCCATAATCTATAGATTATAATTACATAAAATATAATAACAGTTACTTGTATAAATAAATTAATAATATAAAAATGAAATAAATAGAGCTATTAAATGAACCCGAGAATCCAGAGAGAATTTGTGTAGAATATTATAGATGATCAATTATTCACACTATACATAAACGTATATATATACACACATAAAACATGAAGTAACCGTCAAATACAGTTATGTGGGGGAATTGTATATCTGGTTTATAACACTCCCCCTCAGATATACATTATCATAGACTATCAACATTATACTACTGGATAATGTTGGCTCGGTTCTTCTGGACCTGTATTAATTAATACTGCAGGATTAGTTATGTTGCCTCGTTAAAAACCTTACTAAGAAAACCCTGTGGGACAAAACTTAGTTAAGGAAAAAGAGTACAACGTGTGCATTTCTCCCCCTCAATTGAACATTATCTCTAAGTCTTTAGAAATCAATCTTCTATCGTTGTTGCTTGACTTGATTTTGTTGTAGTCGTCTCCAATCGGAACTATGCAATTTATATTGTCTTCGTATATCCTTTGGGTTCTTCATAATTTGGTCTAAACCGCATGCCTCTTGTAATTGTTGGATCATTGACCTTCATGAGTGAAAATGTATTTGAATTGTAGTCGAACTCAGTGGAAGTCTGATGGATATTCTGCATAAACATAACACGAGACTCTGTATTTTCTTTATGGAATAAATCAATGTATTGAGTCCTTAAAGATATTAACATATCATTTTATACGCTTAATGATGATGCATATTTACAAAAAACGTTACTAGGAAAACCCGGTGAGACAAAACCATAGCTAAGGGAAAAAGACTTACATCGCATATTTTAAATAATAAACAACATGCTTCAGGATGATGTTAAATCGGTACTTCAGGACCTATATGATTAACTGATGCTACTGAATCTTAACTGATGCTACCGGATCAGTTATGTTGCCTAATTAAAAGCCTTACTAAGAAAACCTCTTGGGACAAAACTTAGTGAAGGGAAAAAGAGTGCAACATGTTTGAATATAATCAAATTTCACTAGCACATATATTAGTAATGCAATATTCAATTTCGTGATATCTATAGATACATTAGGGAATTGATCGCGTTTAACCATGATACTTCTGGACCAAGTATGTCTTCGCCCTCTTCTTGGGGATGGTAAGGATCCATATGTATATCTAGCGATCAACCAATTACGAGTGTGCTAAGTAAATCAAGATTTCTCGTATAAAATATGTTAACATCTTCTGGATGTAATTTGATTAACTATCAAATATGCAATTACACATATACTCGAACTGCTGGTCGAGGATTAATTGAGTTGCGTCAAGTTATTCTGTATCAAAATTTTCTCTTAAATAGTTCGACAGAGTCTCCCGATGATGTAGGACATCATCACTGTAAACTGCGATTACATGAACTTTTAAGAGAAATATTTTGGTATATAGAATATTAAAGTCATTTTATTGCTTCGGGCATTTTTATCCATTCAGGGATATTCATGTAAATGTAATGTTCAGTTGTTCCATACAACTATACGGTGATAACACCCATAACTTTTATCTGAAGTCCTTCTGAGATCGCGAGGCTGATTAAAACATTTGATGATTATCGCATCCACTACAGGGGAATACGTTTCCTCATAATCAACTACCGGGATTTGGGAAAAGAACCATCGTGTTACAAGTCGTGCCATACACCGCAAATCTCATTCTTTTCGTTTCTTTTATATATATATATAAAGAACCCATTTATAACCTACTGGTTTGACGTCTATGGGCGTTCGGACTACAGGTCCGAAAACGTTTTGCTTGTCATATTTAATTTATTTAGCCTTAAAGGCATTTTGCCATTTTTGGCAGTCATCTCTGTGTATAGACTCTTATAGAGTTTTGGATACGTAATCTTCTCATCGATTACCTCTATTTCTATAGCATATGCATATATTTGTTTATACACGTGTTTAACTTCGGTTCCATATTGTACTATTTTGTACATAATTTGTAGAGAGCTTATATCAATTAAATACCGGTGGTTCTTCCAGAACTTTGTAAATCACATTAGTCTCTTATAGGACATTTACCTCTTCTGGAGTTTTATTATTTACTTCTAGAAATATAATGGTCTCTTTTAGGACATTTATTTCGACTAAGATATTATATCAATAACATCTTACATAGTTATACATGTAACCTCTTCTGGGGTTATACCAACTGCATAATTCTGCTCATTTGATTTTCGTGGGATTTTATATTTGGAACTAGCTTGTCTTCCACGTTTTCTTTGTATGGTAATCTTATTTGGATTACTTCAAATCGAGCAAATAAATTTGATACTGGTATATGTGACTTTGCCACTTTGTGTTTATGAGCATCTAGTAACTCATTAGTTACTCTTTACAAATGTATGACAAATATTTGACTTCAGATTTATATTGATCTCTTCTAGGATCTAGATTTATTATTTGTAATGCATTTCATATTATTTCATGTATTACAAGGCTTTTCATTCTTATCTCCCTATGAATGCTATCATATTTAAATGAGAGATTAGTTATAATAAGGAGCATTTTTTGTCAGCAGTTGAACATAATTTTCTTAGTATAGCAATATTCAAATAATATGCTCGTCTTAAATCAATATATATTTGTATAGATTCTAGATAACTTCGGCCCTCAAAATTTCTTTTTTTTGGATTGAGATTCTTGTTTTGGATTGATCACAGGTAGTCACTATAGTTTACCATTTAACCTTTCACTAAATTTAAAATCTTTATAATTTAAGGGGTGTTGTACATGTTAAATTATCTAACGGTAAAATTAAATACCTTAAGATATCATGAATGGCCTTTTAATAAAGTGGGATATTGCATTAATGCTTATGCACAACATGTTAATTAATGATACAAATAAAATGAAAAGTGCATGTATGAATTTTCTCATCCACTTTGTTGACTTTTATTTAATAATATATAAATAAAAAATGAAAACCCTTTTACATGATTGTAACCGTCATCCTTGTTTTTATATCGTTTGTAACCGTCTTCTTTCGTTCAAAGATTGATATGGTCTTCTAGTTTTTAATTTTGATGTCTTCTGGCTTAATAATATTCTTGAATTTCATTTCTTATTCAATTCTGAAATCTTACCGATTTGTAAAATTGATTTGCGATTTCAGTTTTCTTTGTTTATGTTTGATGATGCAAGTAAACGACTCGTAATTGTTTTTGTTTCAGATTTTGCTTATTTCAATTTGAATGTGACGAACAGTCTATTACTCTTTTATTTATTTTGTGACAATGGTGAAACTGATTCTTTCTTGATGCTAATAACTAAATTTGGATTGGAAAATGAGTAGCATTCTCGTTATTTAGAGATTACATGATTGGTTTTCTTGTATTCTTGATGGCTAATTCAATGGATACGAGAATCAATTTTGCATCATGTGAACATATACAACAAAGTAAGAAATTGTAAAGATGATGTTGATGATGTGTACCAGGACGATGAATCTATTGATGAATACAACAAACTATGAAGATGTTGATAATTTTGTACCCGGATTCGATGAACAGACAACGAATTCGTGTACAGAGCAATGTCGTGCTGATAACGTTAAATGAACCATAGAATTTAGAGAGAATTTGTGTAGAATATTATAGATGATCAATTATTCACACTATACATAAACGTATATATATACACATAAAACATGAAGTAACCGTCAAATACAATTATGTGGGGGAATTGTATATCTGGTTTATAACAGGCTAAAGTTTTAAGGTAAAAAAAAAGTTTTGAATAATTAGGCATCACGTGGTTTTTTTTGTAAAGCCCATTAACTTTTTATTTCAAAATGGTTAGACAGAAGAGAGTTCTGGCGATCTACCAACAACGTTTTGTCCTATACTTCACCGATGGCGATTCACACACCGAAAGATAATTTGAAAATGTTCAGATTCAGACGCGTGATAATATGATCGGAGATTATTGGTGTATGAAACAGTGGCAAACGATGGAGAAAATGGTGGTCGGAGGAGACACGTCAGTTTGGTTGTTAACTGTAAATCACAACATAATTTGAATGTACTTGTCGGTGTGTGTTAACTATACCCGATAGAGTTTGTGGATAAAAAGAGTTTTTTTACCGGTTCCATTACGGTGTTTACACCACATGGTTCTTATTGTTGGTACTTGGCACCAATGCGATTATGATCATGATAATAAAATGTTGCAGGGGGGACCTATCTTGTAGCTAGGAGTAGCCTCCGTTACCCCTCAACTTTCGTCGGTAGTGCAACTTTATTAATCTTTTAGTCAGTTTTTGTAGTTCACTACCCTTGAAAAATATAACTTTACCCCTATTTGTGTAACGTCCAGCCAAATTAAAAGCTAAAATTAATTAAAGTCCAACAAAATTAAAGTCCAAACCAAATAAAACCATTGCTCGTTGTTCCCTAATGATGAACGTTTGGTTTATGCCGGACATCAACATTTAACAAAACAAAGTTTCATTCAGCAGTTGTTTCCACCCTACACTTCCCCGACCCCCAGCTGCCCTCCTTTGGCCACTAGACGTCCACCCTACAGCCGAGTAGCTGACGTCTGATGCTACCTCAATTAGGGATGAGCAAAATCGGTACCAGTACTAAAATCGGTATCGATTTAGTACCGTCGGTACCAAAGTTTTAAGTTTCGGGATTGGTACGGTACCCATATTTCCCGATTTTTTACCTTCGGTACCGGCACCATCCCGGTACCGGTGTACCAAACTGAATATTTCGGTACCGGTACCAAGAATTTGCGATTTTCGGGATCGATATTTTCGATACCGGTACGGTACCGTGCTAATCCTTACCCCCAATCCCTCTTCTACGGTTCGATTTATATTTGTTCAATTTAGGTGTTGTTCTAATTTTATCTAAAATCGTAATTGTAATTTGTTTATATAAATTGTTAATTTGGAATTGTTTGTGGGCGACTGAATATTTGAATTATTGGTTATGGTTTATTAGATATTTGGATAATGTAAATTGGAAATTGGAATTGATTAGGAATTTGGGCTTTATATCTAAACTGAAATTAATTAGAGATTTATGGTTTATAGTCAAGTTATTCTACAAAGGGTAAGAAAAATGAGAAGTGTGAGAAGACTTAAATAATTGACTGTGTCAAGTAGGGACCAAAAGAAAAATGGTATAAATGTAATTGTACACGTTTTCTCTCTCCACATGCAAGACACATATTAATACCCACATCATTTTAGAACGTCTATAACTTTTTCGTATGATATTTTTTTTTAAAAAAAATTCATCATAATAACAAACGTTTTTTATCTTTAATATGAGTATAATTTTGTTATATAAAATTTAAAACAAAAATTACGTCATTGTGTCTTTTCGCACACCATTGTGTCTTTTCGCTTATCATTGTGTCTTTTCGCACACCATTGTGTCTCTTCGCTTATCATTATGTCTTTTTTCGTCATTTTGTCTTTTCGCACACTATTGTGTTTTTTCCGTCATTGTGTCTTTTCGCACACCATTGTGTCTTTTCTCTTATCATTGTGTCTTTTTCGTCGTTGTGTCTTTTCGCACACCATTGTGTCTTTTCGCTTATCATTGTGTCTTTTTTCGTCGTTGTGTCTCGCACACCATTGTGTCTTTTTCCGTCATTATGTCTTTTCGCACACCATTATGTTTTTTCGCACATCATTGTGTCTTTTCGCTTATCATTGTGTCTTTTTTCGTTATTGTGTCTTTCAACTCATCATTATGTTTTTTAAATACTAATAACAATGTTGTATAATAATAATATGTAAAAATAATGATAAAATAACAACAAATTATCTAATACATAAAACACAATGATTAATACATGTTACACAATAACTTGAAACGTAAAACACAATGGTGAATACGTATAACACAATGACCTAAAACGTAAGACACAATGGTGAATACATATAACACAATGACTTGAAACGGAAAACACAATGGAAACAACATATTACACAATGACTTGAACGTAATATACAATGAACACATTACTATTTTTCTCAAATTAAATGAATTTGTCATATGTAAATCCGAATAAAAGACAATGAACGTATTACACAATGACTAAAAGTTAATGACGAACAAAACGACACAATGGCGTAAACTTTGTTTTAATTTTTGTCTTTAATATGAGTACCAACTGAAAATATAATGATCAAAATCTATAATACAATTCAAATGAAAACTCAACTAAAAGACACAATGAACAACAAAAAATCACAATTAAAAAAACCCATTAATTTTTTTTATTTTTATATAACAATATGATACTCATATTAAAGATAAAAAAACGCTTATTTGTAACATCCCGAAATTTCTAAAGTAATATTTAATATATTATTTTGTTGGGTGAAATAAACGAGTTAGTGGAACAGCATAATATGAAGACTTAGTAGGATAATTAGATGGGTTTGGATATGGACCAAAAGGAAATATGGGCCTTCGGTCCATGGGCTTGAGGGAGTATAAATACCCCCTTAAACCCCAATCCTTTCATTTCCATCCATTTATCCATCCTAATCTCTACACACCCAAAACACACACGACCCGAACCAAGATCCGAAGGCGAAAACCCGAGCTTGTTAGTGCTGGAACGTCGTGACGGACCAAAACAACATCAAGGCTTAACCGGGTTCGTAGTTCGACTCGTTCAAGGTACGTTTATAGTTAGAAATCGTTCGTATAGGTTCGGTTTGATTTGAGAAATGATAGATCTGAGTTTGTATGGTAAAAACGAATCCAACAAAGCTAATCTTACTGAAAATGGTTATGATTTGATGGGTTAATCGATTGATAAAAAGAACCCGTAACCTATATGCCTAAATCGCACCCTTTAAACATCGATGTTAGGTCGATTTGATGGTCGGGGTTTGTAGGCGCTGGTCAGACGATTCCGTGGGTACCTAAATCGAGTTATTTGGTTAAGAAACGAAGGTGATTAAGGGATTTAAGAACGAACAGTAGCTGCTGACGACAACTTCGCCTGTAAGCTAAGTTCGCCTGTAAAGCTAAGTTCGCCTGATGACAACTTCGCCTAAGCTAAGTTCGTCTGATGACAACTTCGCCTAAAGCTAAGTTCGCCTGATGACAACTTCGCGTAAAGCTAAGTTCGCCTGATGACAACTTCGCCTAAAGCTAAGTTCGCCTAAGGTTTAACTTCGCCTAAAGTCGAGTTCGATTAGAAAATAAATTATAAACGATAAGTAAAAGTAAGCTAATACTAGGCCGCCAGATTAGATCAGGCGAGTATTGATACGTGTAACTTATACAGTCAGCCGAGCACAGTTAAAGAAGGGATTTACAACTATCAGAGGAACTAAATCGAGTTATTTGGTTAAGAAACGAAGGTGATTAAGGGATTTAAGAACGAACAGTAGCTGCAGATGACAACTTCGCCTGTAAGCTAAGTTCGCCTGTAAAGCTAAGTTCGCCTGATGACAACTTCGCCTAAGCTAAGTTCGCCTGATGACAACTTCGCCTAAGCTAAGTTCGTCTGATGACAACTTCGCCTAAAGCTAAGTTCGCCTGATGACAACTTCGCGTAAAGCTAAGTTCGCCTGATGACAACTTCGCCTAAAGCTAAGTTCGCCTAAGGTTTAACTTCGCCTAAAGTCGAGTTCGATTAGAAAATAAATTATAAACGATAAGTAAAAGTAAGCTAATACTAGGCCGCCAGATTAGATCAGGCGAGTATTGATACGTGTAACTTATACAGTCAGCCGAGCACAGTTAAAGAAGGGATTTACAACTATCAGAGGAACTAAATCGAGTTATTTGGTTAAGAAACGAAGGTGATTAAGGGATTTAAGAACGAACAGTAGCTGCAGACGACAACTTCGCCTGTAAGCTAAGTTTGCCTGTAAAGCTAAGTTCGCCTGATGACAACTTCGCCTAAGCTAAGTTCGCCTGATGACAACTTCGCCTAAGCTAAGTTCGTCTGATGACAACTTCGCCTAAAGCTAAGTTCGCCTGATGACAACTTCGCGTAAAGCTAAGTTCGCCTGATGACAACTTCGCCTAAAGCTAAGTTCGCCTAAGGTTTAACTTCGCCTAAAGTCGAGTTCGATTAGAAAATAAATTATAAACGATAAGTAAAAGTAAGCTAATACTAGGCCGCCAGATTAGATCAGGCGAGTATTGATACGTGTAACTTATACAGTCAGCCGAGCACAGTTAAAGAAGGGATTTACAACTATCAGAGGAAGAAGCAGAGTTCAGGTGAGTTTCTAGCCCCATTTCCTTGTTATATTTTCGGGGCTGTGTGCATACTCGATGTGAAGTGTGAATACACTTACCTTAAGTGGTAAGTGTATGCTATAGATGTTATTTGAGGTATATATTTTATAATGCTTGTCGGTACGTGAACGATCTTCGGATATTGCACGTATCGCCAAGGATAGTAAATTCCAAGTGGTTGATAGTGCGTATGAATGTTATGATGTGACTTGTTTATTACGTAAATAATGTGCTGATAGGAAGTGGGTTATAGACAAGTAGAAGTATAGTGTGATAGAAGTGGATAGGGGTCTAGTAATAGAGTTAGAGGCATAACGTGAGCACGTGGTAGAGTGAGTCTATGCGTGTCTTCGTTATTAAAGTGGCATAAAGTGGCACAAGTGGCATAAGTGGCATAAGTGGCGGCATAAGTGGTTAAGCTGTAGGGGTAATTAATTGGCTAAGCTGTAGGGATAATTAAGTGGTTGAGAAGTAGCGGGTTAGACAGTGGGTTAAGTGTCTTCGGGCACGTATATGATGCATGTAGTGGTTGTATGATAAGTTGCTTGATTAACTAGAACTCACTCAGCGTAGCTGACTTTTAGTATGCACGCAGGTGAGTAGAATGAGACAGCTAGCTTGAGCGGGCACATGGTGGGCGAATAGGAGACTGACATCTGAAGACTCAAGATGTTTTGATGTAATTGACGTTTATTTTGGAAGACAAGAATGTTTAATTAAAGCAAGTTTTGGATTGCTGTAACGTTTCATGGAAGTTTTTATTTTCCGCGAAAGTTTTAATGAACTCTGATTTATAAGAACTGTGTTTATGAGTAAATCCGACGCGAAAGTAGGGCTACCGGGTTCGGGGCCTTACATTATTGTTATGGTGAATTTTTTTTTAAAAAATAATGTCGTATGAAAAAGTTATGGGCATTTTAAAATGATTGGGGAATTGACGTGTGCATTGCATGTGGAGAGAGAAAGTCAACAAAAGTGGGTTATTACCTTCATGCCCTTTCCATCAATTTTTATTTATTAAATTAATCTCAGCCATTCAAATCTAAGATCAATGGACTGGATTCTTTCTCACCCTTCTCATTTTTGTTGTCCTTTGTATTTTAACTTTACCCTTATGGTTTATGTGTAAATTGAAGTTGATTTTGGGTTTATGGTTTAAGTTTTGTTTCTTCTAAGATTAGGAAACTTGAAAGATGAAATGGAAAAACCTTAGTATTAATCTTTTTAAATGAAAAATCTAAGATAACGATGATATCGGTCAAACATCATGTTAAAAAAAATATTGTATGAAAGACGGTAAGAAAAAAATCCAGTTATTGTATGAAATATATCAAGAAATTTTTTTGGTTATTTTATAAAATATGGTAAAAAAACTTGTTTACAAAGTAAGAAATACGGTAAAAAAAATTTAAACGTTACCCCTGAGATTTTGATCTAGATCCGCTACTGAAATGTTAGGAGTGTCACCGAGAGAACCAGTGGATGTGACGATATTTATAGGCATGTGGATGGTGGCGGTTATCCGTTAGCGGTTATTAGCGAACCATTGCGATGGTTGAACAAATCGTATGGAGTAATCTTGAAAAAAGAAACAGCAATCTATATATCGAACCGTCATGCCAGAAACCGGAAACCGCCACTGTTTAGAAAAAAATATTAGGAACAGAGAAACCGTTTGGATATTAAATGCAACTTCAAATAAATATTAAATAACTTATGGTGTGAATTAACTGAAATGTAAAATTTTATATATAAAAAGTTGAAAAACAGAAGTGCCTTGAATTTTAAATGTAGTAGATAGAATTTTAGAGATAATTAGATACCCTGTGTGCTTTTACATTAGTCACACACACTTAAGGTTCAGGTTACTGCATATTTGAGTTATATGATTTTAATTTGTAACAAAGTTTGGAGTCAAATACTAAATTTCATTAGAAAAAACTCAATTAGATTTATGTAAAATGACTAATACTCATTAACGAAAAACTTAAAAACAATAGTGATAATTTATTCAATCACATGAACAAATCATTCTGATCAACCCATTGTTCTCTACTATATGAACACACGTCTTTATCTTTAAAAATTCTTACTGGCAGGGGCGGATATAGCCTATAGGGGTGTTTAGAGTGTGCTCGGGGTACTCCTCAACTTTCATGATGAAGTGTAAAATAGTGCAAAATTCAATTTACTCATTCCGCGTAATATTTGAGTTATTTCAATGATCCTATTAAGCTAGAGAGTATTATAAGACCAACACGACGATATTGTATATTTTTATGGTCAACAAAAGTGTGGTTTAATTACACATGCTTAAATTGCTGTGGAACTTTCCTCATATCCTAATTCCTACATATGTATATAAGACCAACTTTATTATTGACAATATTGTATGGTCAACAAAAGTGGTTTAATTACACATGCTTAAATTAGTGGGACCTTGCCTCATATCATACATATGCATAAATGTCCATCAAAACCATCTTTCTAAACACAACCATCACAACTCATAAAACAAAACCATCTCTATAGATACAACCATCACAAATCATAAAATACATAAAGAGATGGAAAACTTGTGTAGAAGCCTTTCAAGAAGCCTATCAAGAACTTTTTCAAGAAGTGCTTCCAGTTCGGTTGATAATAACAAACTGTGGAGGAGTACGACATACAGAGGATCTGATGGTGCAAGGAGCATACAGACTGTTCGTCTCGGAGAGGACAGCCATGGTGAACTTTGGAGGATCAAGAATATGTTTAACTTCAGCAAGTCAAGAAAACATGGAAAAGATACTCCAAAGGCTCGTCGATCATCCAGAATTGCGAGTTCTAATGATGAGTTTCAAAATAGACTTCTTTCAGAGATTTACAAGAGCATGTCGTCGACTCATGAACTATCTTGAAGTTAGACATCAAACCATGCTCGTTTTTATTTAAAATTTTTTGATATACATATTAAGATTATTCTTTATCGATATAACCTTATTTAGTTTTGTTGTTTGATTCTCTATTTTATACTTTACAATGAATTGAACTTGTTTAAAGGTGAAGTGCAGATTGTATAGCTATAAAATAAAAAATTGAAAATTTCATTTTAATTAAGTACACAAGTGGTTAGAAGAACGAATATGATTCCTTGGATATTCTATAATTTCATCATTATTATTTATAATTATTTTTTTTCTATATTTTTAACAGCATTTTCGCTTTCTTGAGCGTTAACCTAGAACGTTTACATAATTAAGAAAAAGCACGACCGTCGATACCGATTGAATTACATTTGGTTGGTAATTATTTTGCATCAATGTGATTAATAGACGAGTGTCAAACACGACACCTCACATTTTCTTCATTTTTTTGATTTATTTCAAGTTGTAACCAGTTTTGTATTTAATTTTAGAGACAATTACATAGTCTGTATACTTTTGCATTAGTCACACACACATTAATGTTCAGGTTACGGCATATTTGAGTTATATGACTTTAATTTGTAGCAAAGTTTGGAGTCTAATTAATACTAAATTTCATTAAAAAAACTTAAATAGATTTATGTAAAATGACTAAAATACTCATTAACGAAAAACTTAAAAACAATAGTGATAATTTATTCAATCACATGATTCTGATCCACCCATTGTTCTCTATTATCTACTATATGAACTCACCTTTATCTTTAAAAATTCTTACTGCCAAGGACGGATATCGGGGGATTGAGAGAGTGCCCGAGATACCCCTCTACTTCCACGGTGAAGCGTAAAATAGTGCAAAATTCAGTTTACTCAATCCGAATAATATATGAGTTATTTCTGTGTTGAAACTACAGGCCTTACAAAGTGATATATAGAAAACCCTCGAGTAACATTAGGCTACCCATTTATAAATTCAAATTTCATAATTATTCAAAGTTAATGTCAAGAAGCCTCTGTTCTTATTTTGGCCACTACTTATGGGCTTGCACCAGGCCCATATTGCTATATGATTACAAAAACTTTTACTCATGTTGATAGTCGATACCAAATTTATTGTCAACTGTCAATGTCAAATGCATAACTTTTACACGCTGAGATTTCTTTCTTGGTTTCTTGTCTGAGAATCATGTTATTGTTTACAACACCATTTTTTCGTAAATATATATACTTGTCGACTGTCAGTCGTCTCGCCACACCACTCAGTCTTCACACTAATAATGTAGTCATCACCTTTAAAACTTTCTTTAAATGATTGAGATCACCAATACAATGTTTTTCTTATATGGAAAGATCAACGGTCTAAAATCAGCTCACAATGAACAATGAATGTTGGGACGTAGGGTGAACGCTTATGTTTAACTATACATGTAAATTATGAATCCATGACGAACGTTCAACACTTCTTCTGTTGCTAAACTATGATCTTTCTTTTGTGAATTGTGATGAGGAAGTTTAAGAATCTAAAGATCACTTAGACATTTACTGATTTTATAAAATAAACTCTTTTGTTTTTGTTTATAATAAAACTTGATTTAGGGGGCATTTTAACCTTGCATTTGTACGCCACTGTTTTTTTTAATAGCAATCTTTTATAAATCTTGAGATATTATATAAAAGCTTTGGTTTAGTTTATAAGAGATATAATATTGAGCTTTATAAAAATATAGTTATTAAACTATTTTAAAGCTCAGCCTAAACATCCATCATGTATCCTTAAGTTAATTTGTGTTTTATACCAATAGATGTGTAGACATATTGTTGACTTGGAAATAAGTTTGGCTCGATAGTGTGCACGTCCCATATATTTCAAGGTTGAATCTCAACCGAATCGTCACATTGACTTTGGTTCTTATGTTACTTTTTTCATATAAGTTCATCTTTTTCCAATATTTTTATATTCATCTTGGACTACTGACACATGATACGGACATAATAGCAATGGTATTGGTTCGTCCACTATTATTATGATAAAAGAATGCATGAAATGAACATATATATTTATTATATCTAGCATTTGTGTTTACTGTCATCAAGATATAAAGCGCATTGCACACATTGTGACCATATATGCGTAAACATGTTCGTTTATATTTGTTAATTACTGTCTTTCTACATACTTATTAAAATTTATATATTACAAATATTGATTAAGAACCAATTTGATTTTAAGATTTTAGACACCTTGAATTGGCACATTAACTTATCAACCCGTTACTCGTTTTCAAATCCGTTACTCGTTTTCAAATCTTAGATCTTTGTTGAATCCTAATTTGTTTGTTTACGTTTATTTTATTATTTACCATGTTAACAAAATAATACAAAAGAACAGAATTTTAGTTCATTCATCTGTTGGACTAATGATAACCAATGTAACAAGTCTCGTTTATGTTGGTTCGGTTTATTTATAGGAAAATCAAGATATATACTTTATAGGAGTGTGATCCAAAATACAATAAGTATTTATTTTGCTTAATTTTGTTTGTTTAAATATTTAATTGTTATATTAACATCGTTCTTATCTAATTCACCATGATTAATATTTGGGACCATAACCAATTACCTCTACCAGTCAACCGGGTTAATTATCATACAAATAAGTTAGCAAGTTTTTCCAATTTGTGATGCCTTGATAGGGCTGTTCACGAACCGAACCGAACGTGGGCATACTCATACTTGGTTTGGTTTGAAAGCGAGCCGAACTGAGCGGATTGAATTTAAAGAAACGAACGTATCTTTATGCTTGAACTTGGTTTGGTTTTGAAACCGAGCGGCTTGGTTCGGTTTGGTTTTGCTTGATTTCGTACAAAGTTTCCAATTTTGAATTTCTAAAACTTCAAAATATCATTAATTCAAGACTTTCAACTCTAAATTGTCTGAACTTTCACCATTTAAATGTATAAAACTCATAGTTAACAACAAAACATATATAAAACGAGTAGCCACAGTTTAAATTTGAACTTTGAATTTAACACAAAAGAGAGAAATTTTATAAACTTTAAAAAATGGTATACTTTTATATAGAGAAATCTGCATTTTGTCTCCCTAGTATATGGACCAATTCGACAGGTTTGACACTTAAAATGATTTTGCGGAGTATGGACCCCTTTGAAATTTCGGCGGGTCAATCTGTACCCAAACGTTAAATATTTTCGTTAAAGGCTGTTAAGATGGAAGGTGTTTTGGTCTTTTTACAAATGAAAATTTGGCGATAAAAATGTGCCATTCTGTTTTTAATTTTTTTTGAAAGCTTGGAAAACCAGGTTGACGCTAAAAATGACAGTCCGATCACCGGGTATTTTTTTTCTTCCCCTGCTTCCACCGTAAGACTACCCTACCCACCTTCCCCTTCTTTTCCTTTCTTCCTTACCCACATCTTCTTCCTTACCCACATCAACTTCTCCTTCTTCCTCAACACTCCTTCTTCATATATATATACCCACCACCGTCGCCATCTTCCATCCTCAACACAACACTTCACATCTTCATCCAAGACCCGAACCCGTAGCTCCTCCACTGTGTTTCTCGCTCACCACTGTCTCCGGCTCCCCGTCTCCGGTTCGCCGTCCTGTGAATTCTGCTCTTCCGGAGGTCGTGACAGTTGCTCATGAGGGTCGCGAATGGTATCGCATGCTTACCATGGAGCCCTCACCTATGCGTGCCTTACCGGAAGAAGCGTTAGTGTGGGCGGGCAAGAGTCGTCTGTGGCCGACGGAATTCATGGAGCCTATTTTCGTAGATCTGCATGAACGTAAGTTTCCTTGAGCTATTCCTTCTTTACAAGAAGACCCTCCTCTTGTCCTTCCTGTAACGAGACTCACGGTGTTTGTTTTGCAGGTTTCGGTCACTGGACTTTGGGAAGTGTTACTCATATTGTGGTAGTAGTTATCGTATTGTACCCTGTGGACTCATTGGATCCAGGACCCATACCCCGGGAGTGGATCCGTGTTTCTTCATTGGCGCCATCCGTGTTTTCGTTAGAACAGCAATAGTTTTCGTTGGTTTTTTGGTTCGTGTAATATGAGTAAACTTCCTGAAGGGCCGACGGGAACCCCTGCAACTGAGTCACGTGTAACCAACACAGAAGCACCTCCGGGTCTTAGTGTTTTGCACGCATCACGACTCCGAGTGGCCGTACTCTTGAGCGAGTCACAGCTCTAGGGTCACGGAACATCGACGTAACACCTGGGGGTTTTACCCTAGAGAACGTCATGGCACCAACCGGTACCACCCCCCAGATATGGGACGGGCCTCGGCACCGGAAAGTTCTAATTTGGGAAACCTCAGGCGAATTACGGAAGAAACTCACCGAAAACGGTCGATATTCGATCTGGAAAATGATTCGGGTGATTCCGGCAAGGCGAGATCTCAACAACGTAACTCTAGGGCTAGAGGAACGTTAACTCCTGAAGAATGGCTCCATGCACAACAACAGAGTTTGGTGCCCGAATATGAGCGCAGAAAACGTAACGAACGATTTCATGCTCGTACTTTAGATTATGAAGAATACCCAAGAGGATCTCCTTCTCCTCCACCAACAGTGCGCGGAAGCCAAATCCGTTACAGCCAGCAGACAGAACAAGAGTTTGGAGAACTTCCGAGGCTACGCCCTCGTCCCCGCATAAACATGCGGATACCATCTTACTTAGACGAGTTGGATGATTATGATTCATCCTACCACCCGGGAGATTACAGTATGTATACGGGTGACAGTAGGATGAGTTCCCAGGCGAAAAGCAGCCGTCTGCATGATATGGTCCGCCATACCGAATACCACAGCAATGCGGAACAAGACTTCACCAAAACATACCGCCCCGCGGCCTTCGCCAAAAAGTCAAAATTCATAGCAAGTATCGCCACAACACATTTTCCCGTTAATGCTAAAATACCTACATCGGTGGGTAAGTATAACGGTATGACAGATCCAAGTGATCATCTCCAAAACTTTATTGCGGTAGGTGGTGTTAGTGGCTGGACGCTCCCCTATTGGTGTCACATGTTCGCATTAACACTAACAGGGGCAGCAAGGGAATGGTTTGAAAAATTACCGGACGGAGAAGTTTCCAGTTGGGACGACTTAGTGAAAAAATTTTCCCAGCACTTCAGTCAACAAAAGAAACATACTCGAGATCAATAAGAAATTTTGGATGTTGTCCGCCGTGACAATGAATCCATAGAAGATTTTATCACCAGGTTCAACGATGAAAGTTTGAACATTGGTGGGATAAGTAAGGACATGCTCCGCGGTGCCTTCCGTAAAAACGTCAAGTGTGATGATTTAGTCCGCACACTTACTGGCAGAGATGGAATGCCAAAAGAGTGGGATGACCTTATGACTGCGGAAAAGATATACTGTGCGTTACATGTGCTCTACAGGCTGCACTCCATCTTTCTTCCCCCTTTTTCTTTTTATTTGGAAGACGGGCGTTGCGTTTGGTTCAAAAGGCAAGGTTTTTAGTATGTCTCCAGAAAGGCCCCCACTAGTCCGGCTAGCTATCTTTCTCCATATGGAAGTGCTGCGGGCACATAGAGATGTGGGTAGAGGAAGCCTCAAAAAGTGAAGGCCAAGCTGTAGGTCACGTGACTTGCACCGAGTTGGTGGCTGACTGGGCTTTTTATTTGGCCAAACTCTCCCCATCTATGAACGAGAACCCGCTCTTTCTCTTTGACACAGAAAAGAGTCTATCTAATCAAGGTATACCAGGTCTAGTAGGAGGCAAATCTCCTATTGTTCTTACAGAATATGCTCTTCTTGTTCTCAAACACTGAGACTGAGATAGCAAGGAGCCTAGACGGCCTAAAGGCTGGTCTCTCACTCAAAAACAATACGGGAAGCAAGTTCTTTCATGCTAACACTGAGAAAACTTTGAGGAATGGTAACCCGAAGCAGAAATTCAAAGTTGAGTTTCAGAATCCAAGACCTAATAGACAGGCAAAAGGCCTTATCTGGTCAAGGCTTCAGCCAAGTGCGAAAGTATCAAAACCATTCGATGCAAGATCCCTAATAGGCAATAAGAACAAAGCGGGACCAGCAAGCCGGGGTCCCAACAATTGGACTCCTCTTTCAAAGACTCCCGCTGAAATTCTCACGACAGAGAATATAAAATTCAGAAAACCACAGCCGCTAACAAGAAGATCGTTCTTAGACGTTACCAAGCACTGTTCGTATCATGATGATATTGGTCACAATACGAATGAATGTAGGTCATTGAAAAATGAAATTGAGGCGGCTGTGAAATCTGTAAAGCTCGGACACTTGGTAAAAAATGGAAAACCTGACAACGGAAAAGCACCCGTACGAGACATTCAGTGTCCGAGTAAAAAACAAATCAAAGATTTGAATGTCCATATGATACAAGGTGGATATAACCCAGGAAGAAAGAGGAAAAGAGTCCGATGATGAGGATTGGAAGAACGAACCAGTAATTTTTCCACGAATCAAGGGGGGTCCAAACAACAAAAACCCCCTGATCATCACTGCTCTCTTTGGACACTATCGTTCGCACTATGTTTTCTTCAATACTGGTAGTACGTCAGACATTATGTACGCACAATGTTTTGACCAATTGGACGAGGAGGATAAAGAAAGATTGAAACCCATTCACGCTCCAGTATCTGGGTTCGGAGGGGAAATAATGCACCCTAGGGGGGTAATTTCGTTTCCAGTCACTCTAAGTGATGGAATTCATTCTAGAACCGAGGAGGTTGAATTCCTGGTTTTACCAGCAACATCAAGATATGATATTATCCTCGGACGAGAAGCGATTGGTGATTTTAACACCCATCCGTCCACAGTGGGAGTCCCAACTCGCACTGGCATCGCAATAATTCATGTTAATAGACATTGCTTTGCAACCGAAAGCTCAAAACCTAGCAAAATTCCAAGACAGTCTCTGAGGACTGAACCAGAAAAGTGGGTTTTGAATAAAAAGTTTCCTGATCAAACTGTAACAATAGGACCTGCTATTTCTGAGATAGTGCGGACTCTTTTAAAACAGTTGTTATCAAAGAATATTGATGTCTTCGCATGGCAACCCGCCAACATGACTGGTGTCCCGCGGAACCTCGCGGAGCACAAACTACGGGTAAACTTGCTATTCACGCCAATTGTTCAATAACACGGAACAAACGAAAGCAATGAATGAGCAAGTCCAGGACTTATTACAAGCTGGGATCATCCGTCCAATCCGCTATCAGACATGGGTCGCCAACCCAGTCATCGTTCCAAAGTGCAACGGAGCATGGCGGATGTGCATTGATTTTAAAGACCTCAATAAAGCATGTCCTAAAGATTGTTATCCCCTGCCAGAAATTGACCTCAAAGTTGATGTTGTGGCACCATGCAAATTCAAATGCTTCCTGGATGCCAACAAGGGCTATCATCAGATCCGCATTGCTGCGGGCGATGAGGACAAGACAGCATTCCGCACAGACCAGGGCACCTTTTGTTACAAAATGATGCCCTTCGGACTAAAGAATGCGGGAGCCACATATCAACGATTAATGGACATAGCGTTTAAAGGTCACATTGGCCGAAATTTGAAAGTTTATATGGATGATCTCGTAATCAAAAGTGTTGAGGAAGATCAGATGCTAAGAGATATCGAAGAGACCTTTGAAACTTTGAAAAACATCAACATGAAGTTAATTCTAGCCAAGTGTTCGTTTGTAATGGAAGAGGGAAAATTTCTGGGAGTAATCGTTACGGACGCGGGATTCAAGGCAAATCCCGATAAAGATCAAGCTATAGCCCGCATGCCTTCCCCATCTTCCCTCAAAGAATTCCAGACACTTAATGGCCGACTGGTTGCTTTAAATCGTTTCTTGGCAAATCATGCAGCCAAGTCCCATCCTTTCATCTCAACACTAAGAAATTGCCTTAAGAAAGCACATTTCAATTGGACTGCGGAAGCAGAACAAGCTTTTTTGGAGGTTAAAAAATGTTTGATGGAGCTGCCCACGTTAACAGCACCCTATGCGGGAGAACCTTTAACATTATACCTATCAGCGTCGGACATTGCCATCGGGGCCGTCCTTCTGACAAATCGAAAGAATGTCCAAACGCCGATCTATTACGTCAGCAGAACACTGTCGGACCCAGAAACAAGATATTCCATGCTGGAAAAACTTGTTTTAGCACTGGTCTATGCTGCCCGACACCTCCGCATGTACTTTCAGGGGCACCCCATCAACGTGTTAACTGGATACAAGCTCAAAAACGTTCTTAGTAAGCCAGAATTGTCTGGACGCATAGCTAAATGGGCCATCGAGTTAGGTGAACATGCCATAGAGTATAAACCTAGGCCAGTATTCAAAGGGCAGGTATTGGCGGACTTTGTAACAGAAGTCCCGCAACACAAAGAACAAGAATGTTTGATATAGCAACAACCCCAAGCACCTCCGGAACAAGGACAAGTTTGGTCATTGTTCACGGATGGAGCATCAAGCAGTGAAGGGTGTGGCGCAGGCTTAAGGCTAGTCAACCCCGAGGGGTACGGATTTACGTATGCCATCAAGTTGGATTTCAAGAGTACCAACAATGAGGCAGAATACGAAGCCTTCCTGGGAGGACTGCGGATAGCAAAGAAGCTTGGGGTAAAGCATTTGGAAGCTCGGGTGGACTCTATGTTAATTGCGGGGCAGATAAATGGAACGTACGAAACCAAAAATGACACCATGGCTTCTTATTTGTCGCAGGCAAAATTCTTGATCCGCCAATTCACCTCCTTCAATATTGTCCACATTAAAAGAAGCGAGAACAAATCGGCGGACGCCCTTAGCAAATCGGCTTCAACGAATTTCGAGCATTTTGCTAAAGATATTCGTGTGGAAATCCTAGAAAATCCATCCGTTCCACAAAATCAAGTCTTGGTAATCCATACAGGCGCTGAATCATGGATGACGCCTATAAAAGCTTACTTATCCTCCGGAGCACTTCCAGCAGGGAAGGCTGAAACTCGGAAGATAAAGCACAAAGCTTTGAATTACCAACTGACTGATGGTATCCTGTACCGGAGATAATTTCTTGGCCCACTCTTGCGTTGTGTGGACGCAGAGGACGCAAACTACCTAATTCGAGAAATTCATGAAGGTATTTGCGGATTACATGCGGGACCAAGAATGACGGTGGCAAAAATTATGAACGCAGGGTATTATTGGCCCGGCATGCACGTGGACGCTGTGCAAGAAATCAGAAAATGTGATTCCTGCCAACGTCATGCCCCCAACACCTTGCGTCTAAAAAACGAGTTATTTCCAGTTACTTCAGCTTGGCCGTTCCAGAAATGGGCAATCGACATAATGGGACCTTTCCCTGAAGCCCCCGGACGTGTCAAATTCCTGATAGTAGCCATCGACTACTTTACAAAATGGGTGGAGGCCAAACCAGTTGCTTCTATAACAGCAGCGAGTGTTAAAAAATTCTTGTGGGAATTTATCATATGCCGTTTTGGTCTCTCCCTAGAGCTCGTTAGTGACAACGGAACACAATTTGCGGACAGTGGGTTGCAAGAATGGTTAAAAGAATTACACATTTCTCAAATTTTCACCTCTGTAGCCCACCCGCAAGCGAATGGTCAAGTTGAGAGAACCAATCGGACGATCAAAGAGGGAATCAAAATGATATTAGGAACGAAACGAACAGGGTGGGTAGACGAATTGCCACATGTACTGTGGGCCTTCCGCACTCAAAAGAATTCTAGTAATTCCGAAACCCCCTTCAGTCTCACATATGGCACAGAAGCCATGATTCCCGCCGAGATTGGTATTCCATCCGCCAGAGTCCTTATGATTGAAGATAATGATCATGAACTCCGGATGAACCTTGACCTCCTCGAGGAAAGGAGGGAAATGGCATCGATCCGCGAGCATAATTACAAACGACAGTTGCAAAAATATTATGACTCGCGGGTTCAGAGATGTGAATTTGATGCGGGAGACCATGTCTTCCGCAGTAATGAAGCTTCAGGACAAGAGCCTCAAGGCAAGTTGGCCCCTACATGGGAAGGACCTTATAGAATGCAGAAGGTTCTGTTTAAAGGTGCCTATAAACTAGAAAAGTTGGATGGGACAGAGGTCCTTAGAACTTGGAATGGGGCCCAACTAAGGAAATGTTACATTTAGTAGGTTTCTCTTTTGGCCTGCGCGCCCACCTAGATATTAAGAACCTTTGTAATTTCTTTCCGTGTAATTTGGTTTTTGCCTCAGTTATGAAAATTTCCATTTCAGTCATTTGAGACTTGTATTGGTATGTAACCCTTTATTGGCACTTAAAGAAGATCCTACAAAACACTTATATTATGATAAAGATAAAAAAGTGTGCCGGATACAAAATCAAAACTTCTTTTATATACACAAATGGGGTTACAACAAAAGGTCAAGTTACAAGAAAAACAAAAATTCTATCTATGGCGCGACATCTTCATGTTCCGCATCATTACCTCCCACATCATCTTCTTCTTCCTCTTCTTCACCATCAAGCTCAAGAAGAGTCTTCAGTTGCTGGATACTGTCTTCCTTGTCAGCAAGTTCAGCTATCTGATCGGTCAAAGGAAATTTCAACAAATCAAAGTCCTTTGATTTCTGCTTAAGGGTGCCAACACTATCTTGACCAGCTAAGACATACTCTTCAGGAAGCTTGGAAGTTGAGCCAAACTCATAACCTTCTTTAAAGCCTAGTTGGTGACCAGCCTGCTTCGAAGCTTTAAGGAGGATGGCAACGCAATTCCCAAGATCGTCACTTGCTCGGACATCAACAATGACCTATCAAAACACTCATGCATAAGAAACTCTAAACACTTAGATTATTTATAACATGTAAAAGACACATACCTTGGGAATAGCCTCCGCCAATAACCACTTCTGGTCCGCCTTGGCCCGAACAAGCTCCATCTTATGCTTAGCACATTCCAAGGATTGGTTACGGCTCTTGGCATTAAGATCAGATAAACGCTTGTCCTTGGCTGCTGATTCAGCATGAAGAACTTCCAATAATTTGGCTTGTTCATCCACTTGTTTTTGGAGAGCAGTCTTGGCCTCCTCAGCAACGGACCGCGCAGCCCTTTCCACTTCCAAGGCTTGTCGGGCCTCCCTAGCCTCATTCATAGCTTTAAGAGCTTCTTGTTTAGCATCGGAAGCAGAGGCCGCCAGCTCGTCCCATTGTTCGTTCATAGATAACCAGTCTCTGGTTATCTCATGGGTGGTGGAAAAAGAGTTCGCCAAATAATAAGAGTGAGAGTTCAGCAGTTCTTGGCGAACATTGAGGCGACGCCTCTCATTCTCACCATGTGGGAGACACTCCCCCAAAATTCAAAGCATGTGTCTACCTCGCGGAATGTTGAATCCCGACGAAGAGACCAGTTAGGCTGATGAGGGGTGGGATCCTCCCCCTCAGGAGGAGGAGAAGTTGGGGAAGCATAAGGAAATGTACTTTTTTCCCCCGATCCCTGAAGTGGTGAACATGTTGAGGAGAGGATTCCTCAACACGTTTAAAAACCTCAACCCCCTTCTTCTTCAACGGGGAATCGTCCGCCACAACTACCGGATCTTCAATAGTGTTAGAAGACGGTGGTGGCGGACGAACAGGAGAATCCTTCAACCCAGAAATATTCTCCGATAAGCTATCCAGGTTCACTGAAAAATATCAACAAACAGTTAGAAAAACATTTCAATTCAATACAGTTGAAAGTGAGAAAAACGGTGCATACCTAGCGAAGGGTCGTCCACATCAAGTTGTTCCAATCGGGCTTCCAAGGCGGAAGGTTTGGTCTTCTTGGACTTCTTCTTCTTCGAAACATCCTTAACAGGATGAATTTTTCGCTTGCCCTCCGCCTTGGAAATGCCCACATCAACGGCCGGACGTTCACCTTCGACAACAGCATCATCAGGTCCAGGACCCTCAACTTCTGCAGTGGTGCCAACGTCATCATGGCTCGTTGTTTGAGCAGCCGCAGCTCGTTGAAGGGTGAGACCTGCAGTCGAGCCCATAGCTTCATTAGCATCAATTTAGTAAACTTCTCTGCAAAGTGATGACTCCTCGCTAGACGAAAAGAGTACAACCACCCCGCTGGAAGTAATAGCAGTTATAGGTTTGTGTTTCAAAAGGCCCTCACCTTTCTGGACGCATTCTTCAACATACTTCTCACCTTTGGAATATATTGGTTCAGAAACCAATGGTTCCGGACGAATGGCAGTAGGGAACAAAAAATTTGTACTGGTACGATCCAAAAAGGGTCCGTCCTTGGGATCAATCGGACGACGAACCATCATTCCCTCTTACTTGTCTAACAAAGTACTAAAGGCGGAACCTTCATCTACACAAAATAAACAAAGTCAGAAAACATTTCGTATTAAAGAAAAGGCAAAAATTATGAGAAAACATACTCTTGTCGGCCTTCTCATAGTATGGTTCCAGATCTGGGAACGGCCACAGGCGGCTCATCTTCGCACACACCATCGCCCCTTCGTGAATTGGGCGCATAGGAGTAGGTGTGGAGGTCAACGTCCGATACCATGCTTGACCCTCATGAGCGGAGGCCGCAATCACCGGCATGGTTTCCTCCGCCTTGCGTTTCGTCATGGTAAAAGGAATAACGTCCTCTCGGGTCCAAAAAAATTTCGGTTTCCAACCATGGAGACTACGGATCCATTCTGTACCTACAGTCTTCTTCTTGTCAACAGAGGCAAAACTGTACCATCCATCACGATAGGTCATTTTGTAGAATATGACAAACATGCCAACAGAAGGTTCAAAATTGTGAGTTTGGCAACAGAATTCGAAGTGTCGAATTCTCAACATCCCGAAGGGATGGATCTGGGAAAGATGAACCTTGTAGGTTGTTAACACCGATTGAAAGAATTTAGTAATTGGAATCCGGAAGTTCCCAGTGGTGAAATGATCCACGTACACAGCCATCTTCTTTGGAGGAGGGTTAGTGGCGATGGAACCACTCACAGGCCGCTCCGGCTCCCACTCTGTTTTTAAACCATATACGTTAACAACGTCGTTATAATCCTCTTCTTTAAGACAGACCTCAACATCACTGATAGTAGGGGTACCTTTCTTCTCTTTAGCCATTTTAACTACAAAGGATTAAGAATGTCACAGAAAGAAGAAGAAATCACAGAGAAAATAGAAAAGCTTCAAACATTTGAAAGATAAAAAATCCGAAAGCGATAAAGGATAAATAGAAGACACAAGGGTCATATTTATACCCATCGCAATTAATGCGACCCATAAAATGGTAGAGGAGAGAGAAATCACGGAACAACAGATGACCGACACGTCAGATGGGAAGTTCAAGATAATGAAGAAACACGGATCCACTCCCCGGGTATGGGTCCTGGATCCAATGAGTCCACAGGGTACAATACGATAACTACTACCACAATATGAGTAACACTTCCCAAAGTCCAGTGACCGGAACCTGCAAAACAAACACCGTGAGTCTCGTTACAGGAAGGACAAGAGGGGGGGTCTTCCTATAACCACCCTCCGGCGTGAGAATCAGCAACGTTCGTAATGAAGAAAGTACTGAAGTACAAAGACTAAGTGTAGTCAGAATATATGAGAGTGAATCCACACCTCATACCGTTTGACAATGTATTTATAGCCGAAGGATGATGGAAGATGATTGGGACAGCTGTCCTCTTCTAGAAGATCTCTGATAACCGCCTAGACACGTGTCCTCATTTGATAGGTTGAGCTATACGTCTCATGTGCAGGAGTATAACAACATGGACACGTGTCACCAATCAATAGGATGGATTGCGCCCTGGCCATGTGCACGGTTATAACAACCTGGCCAGGTGTCCTTTGTTCACTGGTTAATATGTCACGTATCCCCCAAGTTAGAATCTTAAACCTTCTTCCAGAGAGTACTTGAGTGATGACAGTTGTCCCGCATGCATTGTCCTCCGCTTGTTTGGGCGGACGGATGTCCTGTCTTGCGGATGACTTTTGAGGATGTCAGGATGTTTCCGCATGAGTTATGAGGGCGTTCTTTCCTTACTCGTGATATGCGGGTGATCCAAGTGTCCCGCGGATGACTTGCAAGAGGATCCTCTGTGCCCCGCGGGTGATACTTAAGGGTATTTGGGTCTTTTTAGTACCATACATCTACAAGAGTACTAAAAATAATTAAATGATTATCAAAAGAGTCCTAGAAGAAATCGATAAAATGTGTTAAAATCTGTTATTAATTTTGAGAAAACTGATTAATGGAGTATCAACACCCGATGTCTTTAGGTTATTTTTAAAGCTTATAATGTTTTAATTAATAATACTTTATGCGAACATTTACACGTCATGAATAACAAACAATTCCAAATCGATACCAAAGTCACCAAAAATAAAAGTAGCACAATCAAAATCGTTTCGTCAAAGCTTAAATTAACCCTAGCTTGAATGAGCTCGATTTCAAGCTCGAAAACAAATTGAATATCACTAAATAAAAAAGCTCGAGGCCCGAGTTACATACACGAAGCTATTAGACACAATCTATGATATTAACTGATTGATAATAAAAAAAACTATGTAACGGCAATGACGTTATGACGTCTATTATTTATATCTTGAGTTAAAACGTTTTAAAATTATATCATAGCATGTCTTCTTAATGTCCAGTCATAAACTTGCCCACACACCAGTATATGAGGGGGTGGTGTAGAAATATAATAAAAAGTTAATACATCATCAACCAAAGACATTTTTAATATCTCAAGTTAAGGTTTAAATCTCATAGTAGATAAAAAGATTGATATAATAATCTATTGTTCAAAATCAAAAAGTTCATACAACAATTAAAGCTGTAAGCTCAAGTATATATAGAAATAAAAATAAAACTTTTGAGGTTAAAATCTCTAATTATAATTAAAATGAAACATCGTGTAGTTAAAATTTTATGACGTTGGAAATAAATTTACAAACAAAACGGCTTCCTAAGATATGTAATTTCATGTTAAAACATGCGTGAATTGAATAAAATGAAATATAAGCTGTTAAAGTTTTATACTCCGTATTATTTAATATTTAAATTCAAATAAAGTTTGGTTTTATAACATTAGGATTAATACAAAGCACTTTTAACATGCAAATAGTACGGAGTGAATAAAAAACCATGTTGTGACAGTTTTGTAATGTTACAATAAAATGCAAGTGAAGTAATAATAATTAACAATTTGTAAAGTGTACTGTAATTATTATTACTCTACTTGTATTTTATATAGTGTAATTACCACCGAAAGGTTTTGTATAAACTTCCCTTGATCATAAGTATGATTGTCAAGGTATTTGAACCTCGAGCTAAAGCTTCAAACCAGAGCTAAAGTCTTTTTAACGTTTTGCTCAAGCTTTAAGCTTTTAAAAACTCACATGAAACGTAGTTACTTTGAGTGTTTCTCTTACAAATCGTAAGCTTAATTAACGCTTCTCATTAAACATAGCTTACATCGTAATTTCTACTTTCTAGTGATGTAAAACATGTTTTTCAAGGAATGTATGTTAAGTCGATTGCATCCAATTTAAATGATATTGTAATAATCATTTTGTAATTTACTATGTGAATAATAAAACATAGCCAACTTGTGAATCACGTGGTTCACATATATATCACAATATTAACAGCAAAATATTGAGACCGTGATATATAAGTTAAAATAATAGTCCAAGATGTGATATGTTTTTTTATTGCGTTTACGTATTGATTGAAACAATTATTGCAATTTGATAACGATTAAGAGTATAAGTTTAAAAAACCTCAAGTGAAAAAAAATATAATCCCGGACAATAATCCATACCAAAATTACAGGTACACAAAAACCAAACCCAGAAAACCCTGTCAAAATACCCAGAAGCGGATTCTTTTAGAACTGGTTTTTTAGTACCCGGACCGACCCTACTCGTAGGGTACGAATACAGTATGCAAAACCCGTATCTGATACTCGAAATATACATGAAAAATACTTGAAAAATATCCCCAAAAAGTGCCGCCCCTTAATAACCTGATCTATACCTGAAAATAGAGTTTTTCCTTATACCCGGAATTTATAGGGTATTGAAAGTCTCGGGTATAGGATACTCGGTTTCATACCCTAC